>NW_008796044.1:13850301-13858943 GCF_000699145.1 Aptenodytes forsteri
AAAAGAAAAATAGTTTGCTCAGTTTGACAAGCTAAATTGGCTCATCATCACTGGAAATTGTCATGATGTACATTACCAAGACATCATTAAGGAAACATGAGTAAAACACCTTTTATTCACACTTTACAAAAAAACCCAAAAAAACAAACAGAAAAAAAATAACACTACGCATTAAGTCTACTACAGCAATACTACCAGCATTTCAATGTACTGATTATAAACTGGACATGTTTGGTGTTTTCACAACTAAAACCAAAACAAAATAACCCCAAGAGATCAGGTCCCAGACAAGGATTCAAGATCAAAGTTTCTCCTATTGAAATTTTAAAATGTACATTTTACATATCCGAACTGTTTGCAAATTTACTTTCAGCTTAAAACAGAACGGTTTGAGCACACGTGTGCTGACTACTTTTCAATAAAATTTTGAATCATTATTACCAATCCACTCTCTTATATATAAAAATTCACAATATTTAGAAAGTTTTCTCTTCATGCTCAGTGTCCTTTTGCTTCCCTGCCCGCAGCTGAAACAAAAGCTGTTTAAGACCAAGCTCTCTATCGCATTTATTTTTAACATTGATTATTCAAGTTGTATTAGTTTAAGGAAATGATAAATTCTCCCTTTTAGGATACAGACAAGTTAAATTTGTAAGCTGTTACATACTTGGCTTCATGACACAAATGGCACTGAGGGTACACTGCAACTTTAGTCTTGCTTGACACTTTAAAATAAGACTTGGTCACTTTAAAAAAAAAAAAAATGATCTGAAGAATTGTCTTTGGGACCTGTATTGAAAATGCATTTACTTTACACTGCTTCATCAATAGAAAATGTAGGGTTGGGTTTTTCTTCTTCAAGGAATTATACTTTCTGAAACTGAGGAACACACTTAAACAAAAGAGAATTCACATGATAGTAATTCTTAGTGGGAAAAACGGCACTGTGCAATGACACTGAAAGAAGCAGTGCATGGGTATTAGAAGCTAGAAACTGTGTACCCATAACCTGAACATGTTCAAAAAGTGTGATATTCAATGCTTCACAAAGGAAAAAAAGATGCCACAGCTTATACAAAAGTATCTTCATAAAATTTTCACAAGTGTTAACGTTATTTAAAAAAATAAAAGAGGATGCACAGGATCTCTCTGCATGCACAGGCAGTGCTAGTTGAGAACAAATTTAAGCAGGCACAGTGGAGATAGGACAAGTATTTAAAACAGAAATGAAGAAGCTGTACACAAGTATCCCTAAATTTTACTTCAAAAGTTAGAGATGAGAAAAATATCTGAGTGTATACACATCAGCAATAACTTTCAATCCATACAGGTCTACTTATATTCACTGCTTAGCTTATCTGTTCTGCGAGAACTCTATGCTTTTTTTTTTTTAAATCAGAAATAGACAGAATGTATTTAGTTCTCTCTGTAAGATATTAAGATTTTACAGGTTTGGATTTTAAAAGCAACGTTCTCAATTGAACATAAAAAGTAGTACAAAAGGGCTAACGAAACCCTAACAGTGCAAATCATTAGCAGAGAAAACCTGTGACAACCTCTTTTACAAGCTGGCCTTTATAACACATGAAAACAGATAAAAATTTAGCCTTAGTTTACAATACAATCATTTTCCAAATCTGATTTTTCTTTTTTTAAAGTACAAAATCTCATCAATCAGGTTTTCTGTTGTTCATATACAATCAATAAAGGCTAAATTCAAATTCTATATTTTACAAACAAGTCTGAAAAAGGAGGGAGTGAAGTACGGAAGAATGTTCTGTGGATGTTCCTACTGGCCTCAAAAAGTAGTGCTACAGATAACTGTGCAAAGAGAATATACTGTATAACAATTCCCTATTTCAAGGCATGAAAACGTCACGTTGGATAAAAGAAACAGGAAGGTTAATTGTAACGTATTAAAGAAAGGTGCAAATGCACCAATCGCTGTTGAACAGTATACAAAGTATATTGGGCTCAGAATTGTGTCTGTTGATAGCACCTGGCTTTTACTATGTCTTTAGCAAATAATTAGATTTAAGATTAAGATTATTAAGAAAAAAAATCCCTGTTGGCCATACCTCACTCCTCTATATTCAGATTTTACAATTGTACAAGTTAGATTGAGGTTGCCCTCTAAAATGTACTTGACTACCTCCTGCCAGGGAGATGGATTCCATTTACAGGAGGCAGGAAAGGCAGCAAAAGCTCCAGTTGTGCAAAAAGTGAGAAGTGGTCAGAAGGGATGAGTGGATGTGGACAACCACTTATATTGTTCTCTATTAACCAATGATGATCCAAAGGTCCAAGAATGCCAAGTATGTTTAGCTGAGGTTTAGAGTAGAAGATGTAGTCAATAATACCCTAAAACGAGAAGAAATAAAATCGATTGTTAGTATATCTTCTTGACTCAAGGTATTGTTCCAAACAAAAGGTGAGCTCAGTATTACGAGTAACTGAAATGCCACCATTCCTTCTCCACAGCACGTCATCGACTTAGGAGACTTCTGCTTCCTATATCCCATGGGTTGCTCAATATAGATTAGGAAAACAAAAGAAAAAGTATCACTTCTGCTCTGCTTTTGTGGGTTGTAATTTCCAATCTCCTACAAAGCTTCCAATCACATTCCTCTGATTTTGAGGAGGAAAAGAACCATCTTTGCTTCCCCTGGGCAACGGAGCACTGAGAGTTTTCCAGTAGCAACACGGATTATTTCCTTACAGTTGACAGCTTAAGTGCCCCTGTTGTACTATTTCATTTAGCTCGGAGTATTAAAATACAAAATCTTCCTGTTTACGGGAAGGTTAACAGCACCCCAACTCTTGCAAATCTATTACAAGTTACTAACAAGAAAAAGGAAAATTTGGTTTCTAGGAGGCTGAAGTGTTGGGCACTCCAGTTCGCTATGTTTTAAATATAAACTTGGTGAATTTACTGTTAGCTACCCAAACGGATTAACTTCTTTGTTAAACAATTTCGTACGGCAAATCACATTAGTTAAACTTCAAAATGGAAAACTTTTCCAAAATATTAGCCAAGTTCTTACCTTGAAGTCAAATGTGTAATTTGTATAAGGCATTAGACCGTTCTCATAGGCACTCTTCAACTTGAAACCATGTGTAATTCTTCCATTTGTTGTTCCGTTTTTCCCATTACAGCTGAAGTTAGTAAGACTTTCGTTGTATCTCAGTTCCTTAAAATCTTTGTGGTTTGTTTCCACTCCACCAGTGCTCAAGTACTCAACAACACCTATTAGGAGAGACACATGCACACAGGAAGGTATTAACAAGCATTCAGCAAATAAGTGTGGGTAGATTATTTCAAGTCATACATGCAACCTGATGCATTATAAAAGCAAAACCTTAACACGTATACAATACACTCAGCAGTAGTTCTTATACATTATCTTGAAGTATTTTATATGTATGTCAAGAGCAAACGTCGCCTAGAACAAAGAGACGTGCTTTGATTAGAAAAAACTAGAAGGTTAATTAGGAACAGACTGACTGGGGGGAAGATGAAAGAAGTGGAAGTAAAATGCTATAGGTGCTAGGCAGGCAGCTTCCTCCTCTCCTCGCCTCTCTGCTCAAGTCTTGGCTTCCATCGTTCTTTGGCTAAAATGTTGCAAAAAAGCCAACTTCTGTAACACTACTGCAGATAAAGTTAACTTTAAAGAGGCTGCAAAGCCAAATTAACAAGTTATTTTTGAAAGGTATTTTCTCCCTTTCCATTCCTGTATTGTAAGATAACAATGAAAATGCTTCTGAAAGACCAGGCATAGCTACACTACTGCCTAGGCAATAAGGTCACTCACGAAAGAAACAGTTCTAGCTTTTCTCTCTTCCTTCTATTTCCTCAGTACCTTTAATGCTTATGGTATCAAACAACTATGGTATCAAACAACATATTCTCTAAGTTGAAAACTTTAAAAAAGTGAGACCTTGAAATTTAAATTGTTACACACTTGAAACAGTCTTTAAAAAAAAAAAAAAAAAGAAAAGAAATAGAACTCTTACCAGAGTCTGGCAGAGAATTGAGATCTGCACACAGTACAAGTGGAATGGTTCCAAGTTCTCCCGAAACACCAGGTTTGAGACTACGAGAGGCTTTATCAATAATGTTCTTTACCTCGGACAGGAACATCATAGTCTGAACCAGCTTCACATCAGAATAATCTGGGTCCCAATGCATATGTGCATTAGCTACAAGAACTAGCTGCTTCTCCATCCCAAGATGTGGCTTTCCAGCTAAAATTTAAAATCAATTATTTACCTTACACAGTCAGCAACAAAACACTATTGTTGAATTTTAAACAAGATGTTTAAAAAATAAAACAAAATACCAGTATAACTTGAAGAGGGTTAATACCATTTAATTTAAGAGGGTCACACAACTCCTCTTACATCTACTAAGCATTTTAGTTGATATAAAGCATTAGGAATAATTGTGTTTCACATTCAAGACCGTTAACAGACAGACCATCCTGTTACAGGTAACACTTACATATTTAAGAATACTGTGAATTACCATAAATAACAGATAATCCTAATGACAGGCAAATAGTGTAGTTCTAAAAAATTAGAACAGTTTTCCTCAGGTTGCGATGGTAAACAGCCACTGCTCATACCTTATTAGGCAATGAGCTCTGCATCTTAAGTTATCCACGTTATAAGTTACCTCTCTTGCTAGAAGTGCTTCTTAAAAGGCTTGTTTGTTAGAATCTGAATTAATAAAATATCATTTGGATAATCATAACACAGGTTGAGTAGGTACCCACTGCGACACTTACAAAGCCAGTTTACATTTCCTAAATTAAGAATGACAGGGCAGAACAAGCAGGTTGTATAAGCATGACAGTGAAGAAAATAACAAGCTAAAGCGATGCAGATACATGACCCAGAAACACGCAACTAACACCAACCGACTCTGATACCTGTACATATCTCCAAGCAAAAAAAAAAAAATCACTCAAACTCAAGTTTTTGTATTTTTTAAGCAAAAATGTATAAGCAGAAAAAAAAAAATCATCATTTAAACAATACGACTTTTCCCCAAATGCTCTTTGAAAAAAATCATCATTTAAGCAATACGACTTTTCCCCAAATGCTCTTTGAAAATAAATTTGTCTCAGCATACAATGTGCAAAGTTATACTCATCTGTAGAACCTAGTTTCTCTGGTTTACTGTAACAAAAGTCAATTTTCTCCATTTACAAAATACAATCTATTAAAAAATTAAACTAAATAGGACTTACATGACATTTCTATCAATTCCTTTCGCAGTTCTAACAATACAGCAACGCCAATATTATCTTTTGTCATAACTCTGTTCAGCATAGCTTCTGAGCCTTCCGAGTTTGCCATAGCTAGTTGATTGAACTCAACAGTATGTTTCTGAACCAAAGTAAATCTGAAAGAGAAACATCATATATGTTTTTTTCAGCAGCCAGATACAAAAGGCAATGTTATAGATAATTCTCCTTTTAATTAAAGCTCAAACACCTTTATGATGTGAAAATCTCAGCCAATCGCATAATTTCATAAAATCCTAAGATGAACTCAAAGGATAGTTTTCCTAGTAATTTTTAGATATTTTATACTAACTTAGTTTCAATTAAGGGGGGGAGGGGGAGAGAGAGAGACAGAGAGAGACACACACAATAGAAAAGGAGCGCTTGTTTCTAATTCTGCACCAGTTTCTAGTTCCGAGATGCAGGTTTAATAGACAGGGACTAAATAATTTTTCTGAGCCGAATGGTACCAAACCTGGCACCTACATTTACTTGTGGATACAAAGGAATGGAAGCAGGAGGAGGAAGGGAAATTATTACCCTCATATCCAAACAGTTGTACAAGTACAGTATGACACAATCAGTAAGTGCTGCAGCTCTTAAATAACGGCTTTTTTCAGAAGCGAGCAGCGATGTTAAGCACCTTGTCTTTTGCTTTATCAGAAGGCTAATGTATCAAAAAGTCAGTGTCACCCGAGGTCTTATTTCAGCAATTTTGGGGATTATCAATCCCTTTACTCAGAAAAAGTAAGAAAATAAGACATTTGCTTCATTTTTCATTATTAACACCTAATGGTTGGGACACACACACTCAACAATTGCAATATAATTTAGTGAACTCCTAACCTGCACTGCTCTAACACAGTGAAATTTTAACTTAAACAAAACTTCAGGGTAAAATTTTCTATTGCTAGTTACGCACAAAATGATTTCTCCCGTACAGACCACTCTTTCGAACGATAGGAATGCTCTGTAAGAAACACTGAATGGCCTCAAAAAGGGCGCCTAATGCCAAACTGTTTGAGCAATAGACTGACCTGAGAAATTATGTGAAAGAGAGCAAGACACAATAGAAGGCTCTGCAAAACACATCACTTACTTTTCTGTTTTGAAAAATATTGCACAACCATCGACATGTTTTCTTTCCTGTTCTGACATTGTCCTAGCTCTAGATTTTGGACTGAAGAATCCATTGTAGCCACGTTCTTTCAATTCTACCAGGAAAAAACTGTAGTACTGTTCCGTTTCGACCTCCTGTAAAGTTATAAGACAGCACAGCATGAATGTACTATTATCAAAATACAGAAGACTGATATTATTTAGACTCTTCAGAAGTGTAAATCACTTTCAAATTAGATTTAAGGGAAAAAAATTCTAAGAATTAAGTACATCAGAGAATGCAAACTTGAGAGCAATATCCCTATTTTAAGAAAATACAAATGAATTTCTGTAATCCCCAGAGTTATGATTATCTCAAGCCTTTTATTTGAAAATGTGTCAATTATAGCCCCACATACACACACGGGCACAAAGACACCATGTACACTTCTTTGATCAGCAGCTGCTGGTTCACATTCCAACTGCGTGGGCTGAAACGCATTCTTTTGATGTCAAGCAACAAATAATGTTCTAAACACACCACTTTTTTCTTTTGTTTTCAGAAGATTTTGAAAACAGACCGTTTACTGTAAATACATTTAATATAGAGAAACCAGCATGTGGGAATAGAAAAGGAAAAGAAATAACAGTATATCTTTTACCTGAAGACTTATGATGTCAGCATTGCAGCTCAGGATTTCCTGCATAATGGCTTTTTTTCTGTATTCCCAGTTCAATGCCCAAGATGGACAATAGCCATACAGCTGCCGGGTAGCATATTTATCACAGAGCACGTTGTAACACATGACAGAAAACAAGGCTGCAGAACAATAATTTTACTTACACACTGATATATTTAACAAAAAAACCCAAAACCATACAATTATGCTCTTTACTTTTGTCTTCTGCAAATTTATCAATTCGTGCTTCAACCAAAACACACCATGTGTATCTATACTAAAAAAATTGTCAGTCCTTTTAAGAAGATAAATTATGAGTTTGGACTTATGGCAGCTGTCTTCTAGCAGTTAATTAGAAAACAAAACCCAAACCCTCTCTTTATACGGTTAGTGCAGTACATACCAGACAAATGTACTTTATGCTAAGCGGTGCTCTACTGTGAAAAGCCTGGAACAAGGTAAGTGTATTTGAACACTTACATTTGCTGGCTATACAAAGATTTGCAAACTCTTCAAATAGATTATTTAAAAGTCTACCTTAATTATTACCACCACGAACCGCAACAGATCCATAGGCAGGGCAAGGATCCCTTCGCACAATGAAAAAGTATAGGCAAAATAAACCCCCAAATGTTTCCACCTCAAAAAGCTTACAATTCAGGTGTAAAGACAAGAAACATCTACTCTCTGTATTGATTTGGAACAGGAGTGATAACGAGACAGTTTGGGGCAACCTGACAGGTAATCCAGCAGCATGGATTTTTGGTTTTGTTGGGGTTGGTTGGTTGTTTTTAAAAAGCACTAAGGAATTTGCAGTACAGTAATGAGATACTTGGAAGCTTATTGGGAGCTCCTCTCAAACGTGGAGTACAACTTAGGAAAAAGAAACAAGACAGTTGTTTGAAGATTTAGCAAATTGAGGCAACAATCTCGGGCTGATTGGGTGGGTCAAAGCCCAGCATTTTGAAAATAAATAGGTGACAGCAAAAGACAAGCTGCATTAACATCATGATCTTTGAAGCAACCGCCTTAATAAAATTAATAGGGGAAAGTGATGTCCATCAGTCCTGAAAGAGAGGACACTACAATAACTGAGAAACCCACTAAGATTTTTGGTATGCAGGTAAATAGAAGAGTCTGTATTTTGGACAATTCATGCCGAAAAAGTGAATAAACAATTAAACATGACCTGAATCCCAACAGCAAGAAAAGTGCTGAGACAAAGATGATACATTGGTTACTTAAAACAAAAAAATTCTACATTTTTGGGAAATTATGCTCATGTTCTTTCATTTTTTTATTCTTCAACAAATGTTCAATTAAGCCTGTTATAATTTAACTGTTTAACTAATTGTGGACAACAGCTTCAATTCCTGTGAGGAGGACGTTAATTAAAAAGAAATTACTTTCTAGTAAAAGATGGGTAAATCTCGAACAGGTGTTCCAATTGAGATAGAACTACTTCAGCTGGCTGGTCAGCACTGCACAGATGATTGGTTAATTTAAGCATCAAAAATTTTTAAACAGATAGTAAAGATCCAAAAAAAAAAAAAAAAAAAAAAAAAAAAAAAAAAAA
>NW_008796044.1:13859504-13881922 GCF_000699145.1 Aptenodytes forsteri
AAAAAAAAAAAAAAAAAGAGAAGTGTTGCAGTACCTGTTGGTCTTGTACGGTCTGGTTCTTGCAACATAATCCAAGATCTTGGAGGTGGTTGTTCTGTTGAAACTATGGGAACATTTTAGAGACACAACAAGTGATAATCCCATTTATTTTACGCAGCAGAAATAAATGTTTTAAGAATGATCACTTACTTCTTTTTGCAGTACCTGCCAAATTATCAAGCAAATAGTTCAGTAGCCTGCGCGTCCCATCTGGTTCCTGATAAAGGTTCAGAATATCCTGTGTAAGTGGATTTCCTGCAAACACATTTACAGAAATATTGAATAAAATAAACAGAACCATTATGAACTTACGTATCAGTGTTTAAAGCTGGCATCTCTGAGAAAAGATACTGCATCTACTATGAACTACTTAAAGGTTTCAAATCCCAGGTCTTCAATCCCACAAAACACGGGATGCGTGAATAGCTCTAGTGAAGTTAACCACATTCCCTCCTGCGTCTGTCTTCTGATTGACCACCCCAAGGGCGGTTGTTGGATTCGACAGCAGTGAAGAACTGGAGCGGTACAACATGCAGGCGGAGCTGATGAGGCCAAATGCAGGAGCCACCTCTGCCCGCTTTGCTCGATGCGAGTGAAACATCCACCAGCAGTTTATTTGCCAGTCATATCTGAGTAGAGAGTCTACCATCTGCCAAATGCATAAGCAGATTGTAAAAGCTTTCACGGACAATGTACATTGCAATTATCCAGTTTTAAGGGGGAGAAAAACAGACTTTTGAAACTTAACAGTGTTTAGAGGTATTGCATCACTCAGCGCTCCTGATTTTGTGATAGAAGTTTCCCTGAGGTCAGCAATTTTATAGCTAGAATCCATACAGTTCAGAGAGAAAAAAAAAAAATTGGAAAAAGATTTAAATTGCTGCTTGCACGAACAGCACAGTACCCTACAGCAGTACCAAGCACGTTCCCTTTTTGGTTGGAGTAGAAACAGTCTGCAGTGAACTGTAGGTATTCAAAGTTAAAGCAGCACCTTATTCAACCCCTATGCAACCAACAGAAAGCTTCCGCTCACCCTGCAGAAAGAGAAGCAAACCTCTTTGTATGTGGAATGCTTCGCCAAACTCATTCTTTTTCTTTTTTAAAATAATCCCTAAATAACAATATTTATAAATGTGGAGTAAGTAGCTACGTCTGGGATTGCTATTCAGTAACATTTTATGAACTAGCAGTCTACAGCCTTTACATCTCAGAAGCGATATCATTAAACAAAGCACAGATACCAAGAAAAAGTAGTAATACCTTTCAGACCCAAAGTCTGTAACTGGAACAGTTTTCCCAGCTCAAAAGGTAAAACTCGTAACAGGTTGTTATTTAAATGTAGTTCCCTGTAGACAGAGCAAGAATCATATAGGGCTGAAAACAGACCAACATTTGCCTTCAGCAGTATAGTACAAGAAGTTTAACTAAACGAGAAACAATATACTAGCAAACCACAATACTGAAAAACTCAAAGGCTCAACAGCCATAGTTAGGGAAATCCTACTGTACTCAAACACACACACATAGACAAGATACGTATTATGTTGAAGTACAGGGGAAAGTAGCTGTTTGGCAAATTCACCTTAAAAGGTCAGAAGTTTTGTAAACATTAGCCATAATTAAATACTTTAATAACTACAAGTGATGAAGCAGTAACAGCTCTGACAAACCAGACCATGAAATAGTTCAGCTATGATTAAAGGCCAAATAAAGGGAAATTATATCCCAGAAAACAAATAAGCAAAAAATCCAGGATCATGGCAGTACAATTAGAGCTATGACATTACCACGTAATAGTCATTTACAATAGTAATTTTCTGTTAGGGTTTTTTTCATCATTTCAGCGTTAAGACAAAATACATGCTTTTTAACTTACAAAACCAATATGCAGACAGGAACAGAATTCATGTCCTGAATTCTGATATCCCAACAAACTGGGCAGAGAAAATGGCCTTGTTAGGAGCTTTTCACTTTCTTAAACGCATTCCCATCTAAGCAGTGAAGACTTTCCTCACCATATTCAATATAAAGTTGCTACTTCAAAGTGTTTACAACTTGGTGCCTAGAGACTTGAAAAGCATTTCGGGGCAACAAAAAAGGGAAATAGAAAGAAAAAAGGTAAAAAAAAAAAAAGGAGAAAGGAAACATGGATGCCAAGAGTTACCTTAGCTCTTTTAGATTGCTACAAGACAGCATTTGAAGCAAAGAGACACAATTCTTCTTCTAGCCTTGCATTTAAAGAGTAAACTCTGCCTGGTCCTTCCCTAACAAGGACTTCCTGAGAAATTCCCTCCGTTTCACTGCGTATTCAGAAACCTTGGTAGAAGTAAAGTGGCTTTGTTTTAGAGACGCTCTGGGGTGTGGAACAGTGGAAGAAGATACAGGAGGGGACTTACTTTTTATTTCACTGGGTTATCTAGAAATGTCATTACTCAACTGATTACCAGACTATAACACACCTAGCCAACCGGGGGTTTTGGGTTTTTTTTTCCAATATAAAATCCCATAGACAAAAGCACATATTTTAGAGAGAAACTCAGAAGCCCACGGTGTCATTCTAGGGTTTCTAAGTATGAATGAGGCACATGGCAGACAGAAAAGAGGATGGGGGGGTTAAAAAAAGAAAAAAAATCAACATCTCCACTAGTTCTCAGCACTTCCACAGACATTTGAGATGTAAATGGCTATTATTTTTAGGGATGATATTCTATATGACATTATAAAGCTACTAGTTTATTCTTTAGGAAGCTACTTTTTCCTCTAAGAGTTTTTCAAAGCACTGCTGAAGTCTAAAAGAAGTTGTGTATGAATTACAAAAAAATATATTAAATTCTTCTAGAGGAAAAACACTGAGCTGCAAGAATGGCACAGTAGTAGGTATCGCTACACTTTCTCTCTTGGATGAAAGAATTATTTTCTCTAATGATCCTTGCCTCTGCGGAACCCGCCCCCTCTACACAGCAAAGGGGATCACAGCAAATCCCACTAGTTCTCTCAAGCATATCAAGAGAATCTGTTTTACAGCTGAGCTTTCCAAGGTAACATCTTATAGTGTTTATTTTTTCTCCCCTTTCCGCAAAGATCAGAAATCTTACTGCTCTCTCCGACACCTCTTTCTTCAATTACCTGCAGTAAAAAGGGAGATGCAAGGAGCCTTAGGCAAGCTTTGCCGTACAGAGCAAACCCAGAGCTCCAGATGTGGGAGCTGGAAGACCTGTTATCAATTCTCACGTGTGAGAGCACAAATGATTTCTGCGGCTCAGAATATCAGCCATGCCCAGTGTTGAATTACCCTTAGTCTGAACAACTTCCCAGAAGCTATGGGAAGTGTCTGCAGTAAGAGCCAGCCTGAAACATGAAACTCCAGCACAGCTGAGACCTGCAGAGCGCCATCACGTAGGATGCACTTACGGGTTTTTCTTCACTTTCACCCCAGTGAAAAGAAATCATGGATCAGCTGCAATTACTGAGGACAGAAAGCGCAGTGGATTAATGCACTAGCTTTTCACATCTAGAGATCTGGACTCAAGTGTTACGTTTAGCTCACAAATAGAAGAGTAGTGTGATCCTAGATCTTTGCTACGTGTTTCACATTCACAAGATTTAGCCTTCTCTACTCGGAAGAGACTTAGGACTTGGTAGAGCTGAAGCTTCATAGAATCAGCAAGAATAAATTGGGAAAAGCGTTGGGAAGAAGAATATCTTTTGACACTACTGATGACTATACAGTGCTAAGCTAACTCCATGTCATGAGTGTCACATTTACAGCAATATTTTAAAAGGAAAAAGACCGATGAAAATAAAAGAATGCTCATGAAGTACAAAGGTGAATTTGAGACTATTCCAGTAAATTTAGGATTGCTAGCTCACAATACTTGAGGAGTGGATAAAGGAGGGAAGAAACCTGTTACTAATAACTGCTTTTAATTGAAATAGTAACGCAAAGCTTTCTTTAGAACAGACTGCTTCACAGCTGAAAACAACTGCATGACACACTATGAAACGGAGCTGCCAATTATGCTCTAAAAAGCAACGCTGCTTTGCTCGGCCTCCAAGGTTGAGACTTTAACTGCTTTGGAATTTGAGCTTTTAGTACCAATTTAATCAGCTAGTTTAATCCTCCCCAACAGGGTGGACTTTTCTAAAGTAGAAGAAAATGCAGCAACTGATATTTCTATGTGCAAACTTGCTTTGCTTCCACAGTTTCACTAAAGCTGTGCTGGCAGTCCATTTATCTATTATCATCTTCTTTACTTCTAATAACATTCTCGTTGCCTTTAGACTCAGTGGTTTCTGGATTTGAGAAAGCTGTCCATAAATGTCTTCAAAATTAAAAGCAATGAAAGCAATTACTGGTGACTGTCTAATAAACCTAAGATAAGGCTCTTCCTTTGGATCAAGGGCAAAAGAATGTTGCCCGTAAGTATTTACTCTCATATAAATAATTTATATGTTTACATAACAGTGTTTTTACAAAGTGAAATGCTGCAGCCTTAATTATAATCTAAATAGGCATCACTACTCATGTTTCGCTTCCAAAAGGAGGTATTATTCCATGCAAACTTTGCACATCTTGGCACTGTAAAATTGGGAAAAAAAGAAGGTGCTTTTAGAACATTTTTTTTCTCCTCCCCAGTTTGCACAGGAATGCAGTTACATGATAGCAAAGGTGGGAAGGAGATGATATTAGACAAGTTGCAGTTGTTATAAAATAAACAGAGTAAGAACTATCGTTAAGAATAATTACTAAAGAGTAATAAAGAGGAAAAAAATGTAGTTAGCATGATTATGATTGTTTAATCTGTCCTTTTCCTACCTTACTATGAGTTAAAAGCAATTATTTTCGTGCATCAGTATTTCTTACAGAAAAATGCCACGTCAAGATTTGTAAAAGAGTCTGGGAAGAGATGCATAAGAGAGGAAATCTGTCTTGGAAAAATATAAAATGGGTGATTGCTATCAAACTGAGCACTTGTGAAGCTCATTCCATACTGTCATATATCGGAACAGGAGATCACAGAAAAGCCAGCATTGCTATAGCTGCACAGACCATACCAAGTATTCAGGGAGACACATAAAAAGAAGTGAGGAAGGGGGAATTTATTTATGCTTTTCATTTACTAGAATGCAAAAATTATGCTGAAATTTAAACTGTCGCTACAAAGATAATAGAACAATTTTAACTCCTGTTAAAATTTACATACCTGAGTGACACCATGTTTCCGAGCTCTGCTGGTAAACTGCGAATTTTATTAGAGGACAGGTCCAGATATACCAGATTGTGAAGCTTAGCAATATCTGAAGGAATACGGGATAAGGAATTGTCACTGAGATGCAAAGCTGTCAAATGGGTCAGTGTCCACAATGACGAACTTAAGCTTCTCACTTTCCCTGTGGAAGGAAGGTACAAAAGAAAATAGAACATTTAAAATATATAGGTTTAGCAATAATTACACCTTTTGTAAATATGTATGTATGGGGCAGTGGGGGGGGGCTTGAGGGGGAGTTTTGTTTGGTTTTTTGTTGGTTTTTATCATTATTATTTTATTCAATGAAAATTCCATTAATAGCTGATTCTATAGATCAAAAAAATTCAGCAACGCATAAGAGAATGTAAGGTATTGCCAGGGATGCTTAAGACTGTTTTTCTCCAACCCATACTTAAGGTTTAAACATCTGTCTTTCTCAAGTTCCACACAAAACAAGACATATTTACTAACTGACCATGAATTCAATAATTAACATAGGTGTAAGAAACAGATTTTTTTTCAATTACAGTTTATATTTGGGATGAAAGATGCTTCTTCAGTTTGCCTCCTGTTTCTGTGCAACGTCTTTCAAACCAAAAATCTATATTCTATGGCATTAATCCAGCCAAGAACAGATAGAAGCACTATATTTAGGGTGACTAAAACGCTTAGTTGAGAACATGGATTTCCATCTGGCATTCAACTAAAAGCTGCATAAACTACTGCCAGATATTTAAAAAAACGGTATGATTTTTGTATAAACTGAAGGGTGGAAACATGGATTTGTGTGACAGAATCAAGATTTTTACATTGCCGCATGCAAGGAATGTGAGATATCATCAGAAGGTCTCAAAACATTTCTTCTCTCCAAAATTTCTTTCCCCCCAGGAGTGGATCCTCTTTCATTTACAAAGTCATCTCACTGTACCAAAGCATTATAAGAAGAGTACCAACATCAGTTTGTCCAAGGCAAAAAGGTACTTGCGACAGCCTTTAAAAACCCCACCATGACTCACCAATATTAAGAACAGTCTGGTTAATATTATACCAACATACACACATTGTAATTCCTTTCCCTAAATGATTTTCTTCAAAATAAAAGAAGTCATATTTAGTGCCTGGGGAAAGCTACACCAATACACGTGTATCTGGGACTCAGTCCCTGGTAACAAAAGGTTTAATATAGGTATCATTTCAGTGAGCTATAAGAAAGTGAGTGGCATAAAAAAGCCTGCAGCAAAAAAGCTCAGTGATTTAAATGAGAGAAGTTACAACATTTGTGGCTTTCTGTATTAGATGACCAAGTATTTTGCAAGGAAAATACAGTGCGAACATTAATAAAACAAAAAACATTGTCACATTTTATTTTGCAAGGCAAATGCATACAGTTCTTAAAGGGTTCATGCTACTGTAATGCTCATTAAGAAATCTTTTGAAAGGTTTTAAATACGAATCAACAGTTTTCTGCATTTTATTAATTAACACCTCTTCCCCCTGCCCGCCCAATGCAAACAGGTGACTGTGATCAAAGAAACCCTTGTAGCTGAAAGGATTTCCAATCAACATCACCCATCCATCCTCTTCACTACCTGCACCTCTCCTGGCTGGAATCAGCCTATAGTGAGATTACCAGGCACGAAAAGAAAGAGCCATCACTTAATGCATTTCCTTATGCAGAGGCAGCAGATGTCCAAGTGGATATCCAAGCCTAATGCTGATATATAATGCTGATTTCTGAAGCAGCATTTAACTAGGTTTCTGCATCTGTAACCTTCAAGTAAAGAATGCTATTCACATGTTAAGGCACGTGGCACTTGAAGCAAGACACAGATTCAATGATCTGGACGGAAAGACTCTTCACAATTCAAAGAACTCTATTTGTATTCCTCCTTCCATAAATTTCTCTGTTGGACAGTCATTTAGAAATACCACATGGCAATTTTTGCAGTCTCTTAAAGAACCTCCATATTTATGCAAAATTTCAGCCTAAATTTACAACATCACAAAACACTTTTTAAATTCTTAAAATATTTGCTTGAATTTCCTTGTAAACACACTTTACGTAGCAAAATCAGAATTTACTCTACAAATCAAGAGAGACTGGTGTCCCACACCAGTTGGAATACACGTTTGTGAATTCCGAGCATTATCTTATTTTCAAGAAAAGATCTAAAAGTCAAACAGTACCTCAAAGCTAGCACAGTTCTTGGAGGATCTTTTTAATCTTTTTTTTTTTTTTTTTTTTATCAAGAACAGAGCAAAGATTTACAACCGCTTTTGAACTGGAAACTTCTGCTTCAATAGAAACCATACTGTCATGGACTAATACAACATTGTTGTTACATTACTTGCAGTAACAGCATACGTCTATATATAAATCCCAACTTCACCCTCTTCTCTTTGACAAACTGTATCTTAAATCCATGCTCTCACCCACCCCACCTTCTTAAAACACAAAGAGCTCACATCCCTATCCTCATCTTCCCAACTTTCCTACACATTATGATTCCCCACCTGCCTCAACTTACCTCTCCTACAGCTCCCTACATTATCCCAACCCAACCTCTTCCCTTGGCACACCCAAAGGCTGGCAGCTGCTGTGTTGGCGTGCTGGCTCACTTCAAGGTAGGTAACTCCACTCCAGACTTCTTGTCCAAGCCCATGCTACGTAGGCTACTCTTAACTTGCAATGAGTTCATAACTCAGGACCATTCCTCAGTTTCTTACCACTTATTTCCAACTCTGCCCAGTGTGATTTCTTTCCGTTGGCTGCTTCCTCTGAGGACATAATTGTGTACATCCTCCGTGGATCAGGTGGATCGTACTTTTCCTTGGGCATTCCTGTTGAGACAAAAAGACAAATAATTAATTAAGATATTATATACTGAGAATTCTTTAAAAGGTAATTTCCGTTTCAGTTAATTTTTGTATTGGACATTGGCTCCAAATACTTTTCAGAACTTCAGATAAAGATAACCTGTGCCCATTTACAAACTCCACTGAGTGGGAAAGACTGCTATAATACAGAAGAACACGGATTCCTGATGCTCCTAGAATGGCAGACGACAGCCTAACCCCCCACCCCATAATGTAACAAAATCTGTAAACCAACATAAACATTGTCCTGCCACCTTTCATGGGTATGTCACTGTGTCCTTCAAAATCAATCCATCCTACTGCAGGCTCTTGGTTCTTCAACAATGAAACTTCAAAAAGCCATGATGACCACTACCGGATTCCCCCTCATACAAACTATAAAGAAAACATTTGCTAGTAACCTTGACTATCTATCAGTTCCAGGTTTACTGCAATTCTCAACTTTTCACGCAATTCAGCATCCAAGAAAAGAATTAAGGTTTCAAAAAGATCCTCAGTTCTTTAAGTCTGAAAAATGATAGCTTTTAATCCAACCCTCATTCTACTCTTTTCAGTCTGAAAATATTGTACCTGAGATAGACATTTCTATCATTTTCTTCAGCCAGGTGTTTAACACTGAAATTTAACTCCATTTCTCTCACTCTCTCACGTTATTCCTGATAACTTTACAAGAAACAATTTTTTTAATGCCTTACCTCTTTTTACCATACCCAATCATGGACGATGAGAGAGAAGTGGCAAAAAATCCTCTCCAAAAAAACTCCTTCCTCTCAAAAAACTCCCCCCTCCTTCCAGCTTTCCTGTACATCAACATACTTGTACTATTTCACTGCAAAGGGGGGGAGGGCGGGGGGAAGGCATTCCTGGCTCCATAATAAAGCCCTGCGCCATAACCCTCCCTGTACCATGAGCTAGCGCTCTCCCCTCCCAGGAGAAATACATCTGGGTTTTAGTTAGCTTAAGAGGAAAACCAGCTTACACAGATTTTAAATAACTAAATCAATACTATATAAATTTACAAATTAGCTCCGTGTTTTCAAGTCACATAGGGCTTCCAATATAAATCGCATTTATCACAAATAAGAGTGATGCTTTTGCATTGCCCTACATATATCTAAGAGCTTTTATGGCAAAGATTTCACCATCTTAAGCTGCCACATCCAAATACATACAGAAAGGCACAAGCAACAAGCTATAAAATTATTTATATGAAATAGAGAAATTAAACAATGCTGCCTCAAATCACATTTACAAACACATTACGAGCAATATTATGCAATTATTAAGCAAAATACATTACAGCAATATTGTAATACTACCCAAAAACACTCAATAAAGAAGAAACTATACTAGTCAAAATCATGAGCACACCTACCTACCAGGTCTTTTAAGGCTTTCTAATTTTTTCATATCCCTGGACAAAGTGAATACATCAGAAAAGTGTTGTAATTATATAGAGAATAATCAAGGAATAACTGTTAGTAAATTGGACTATCAACCAGACTTATTATCTGTTTATTGAATTTACTGGAAAATATTTACTCCGCATGTTTAAAAAAAACAAACCAGAAACCCCCCCAAAACTTCCAGCTAATTACGCATCTTAACTAAAATAAAGCTTTTAGGCACCACACGCTTACTTTAATACAACAGCTCTTATACTAATTCACACTCCTCTTTCCCACTCCCACTACTGGTCAAAAACAGATTTCTGCAGTGAAAAGAAATTCCCCTTTAAAAAGTGAATTGTGGGTAAAAGGATGCGATTATAAATAGCAGCTGGGTGGAGCTCCTTAAAGAGCGAAGGCACTTGAGTACCCAGGGTACTGGAATCACCAAGTGTAACACTTTCTTCTTCAAACTGAGCTAATTAAAGGACGTAAGACTGGATTATAACCACCAGAAAGGTAAAAGCGTAACTTCTCCCTGCAATAACTATGCAACTAGTGCACTAATATATGGTAATGTGGAGAGCATCTCTTCTGAAATTGCTATATATAATTATATATAATTCACAAAGACCAATGCCACGTAGAAACGCTCCAGTTTGTCAGGAAACATTTACCTTCCTCAGTCATTTGATGCTTTCTCTTCCTGCAGCTCCCTGAATTAATAAATATGTTCCAATTTTTCAAGAAATGAAGCAGGTATACTAGAGACAGAAATCTCATTCAGTACAGAAACACGAACATTCCCCAGAGCACGCTCAATCACACACACTAATTAACAGCCTCGCTAGTACCAGCAGCATATCGCTCCTCACTACCAGAAAAGGATGACATACTTTTTCAGTGGGTTTTGTTAATGTGTGCTAAAACAATTAGAGATTTAAGAATTTGAGGTTTTAACACTGGATCCTGGTGACCCCGCGCTCCCGGTCCGTCCATGGCACTACTCTCCCTTCATTAAAGCTCCTGCTCTTGATGGTTTTCCCTATCTCACTGCTGCATTTCACCGTGGATGATTCTCTGCTGTTTAGGATTACCAGGAGCAAAAAAAGCAGCAAATGCTCGAGAGTCCTGGCTGAAGGAGCCGCTGATGACCGACAGCATCACTGACATCGGCCACCCCAGAACACCACGGATACTGTCACACCAAGTGTTAGCGTGTCTTTGTCCATCACGTAGAGTTCAAGATTTCTCAGGACCTGAGAGCAAGGCTAAATTTGGGTCGTATTTCATAGGCCATCATAAAACACAAGCGCAATACCTTGAATTGCATTTCAAAACTTCACAGCATGGAGTAGTTCAAGAAAATCAGTCTCTTTTACAAATCACTGTCTCTCCTCCTTTCTCCACCTCCCCAAATCCAAATTTAGAGCCTGCTGAGCTGCTACAGTTAAACATCAAAGCTGAGGTAAACGTCAGATTAAGTGATACAGTTTTGTCAGACTAAAGCAATTTTTAGCAAGACCCATAAAATGGTGTTGAACAACCTTAGAGCCATTGGTAACTGCAGCATTAAACTATCATGATGATCGTTTTCAAAAGAGCTTACACCACCTGTAATTTTCAGTCACACCAACACAGACGGTGGAAAGCACCACTGGACATTAGGCTGTTATCACATACAGCAAGTTAGTTCATAAAGGAGAAAATCTTTATAAACAAAGATATGACACGGATGCCCGGAACACACCCCAGACTATAAAAATTTAATGAAGAGGACATTTAAATACGTTTGAATGCAAATGAAATTGTTTATTATCTTGTACCAGGTTATTAAAATTGTTATTTAAATAGCTGTAAAAGCAGGAGAGCTTGAGACTTCAAGAGGAGCATGGCTGCCCATTCCCACACAAGGTCATTTAGTCCCAACACAGAATTAACACCCCTTACCTCAAAGAAACTGAGCCAAAAGAGGCCAATGAGGTCAGCAGTGCAAAGGGTCTGACACAGGGAATTAGATCTTGAGCCTTCAGCGTAGACCCAGTTTTAAGCCCTTGTTTGCACAGAGGTACTGAAAGAAAGGCAGTAGGACAGGGCAAGGGAGAGCAGCGGCAGACAAGACCCTTCAGTGCAGGGCAAGGATGATGAGGATCATAAAGAGAAAGAAAAAACCTGAAGGTTGATAAAGTCAAGGGAGGGCAACCTGTTAGAAGAAGAGCTGACAAAGTTGGCCAATACAAGTGGATGATGGAGCACTGGCTCCGGCTTGACTCAGGAACAGACCACTGGAGACAAAGCCAAATATTCACAGGTTGCGGTGCACCTGTACCAATTGCTGCCTGTCTCTCCAGATTAAAGCAATGAGTGCAGTCAGGTGATGAACAGCCAGGCTAGGTGTTGTTTCAGAGAACTGTCCTGGACAAGAGATGGCGTGATTAGCAGCAGCCATGTGAGCGGGTGTGCTGCGCTATGCAACAGCTGCTGCCCTGCCCCTGAGGAGCACTTACAGCCGCAGCACCAGTGCCATGAAGGGTACGGCGTCAGGAGAAGTTGGTGGCCTAGAAAAGAAGGAGCTGCCCGAACGCCAAGCTGTTTTAGCTATACTGCTAGCTGTAGAAGAATGAAGGGAGTTCAGACCATTGCCCAACAAGGCTTTGGAAATGGTACGTCTCCTAGGCTATAGGCGTGTGTAAGGTGGAAGCTGGACTATGAAGTAGTTAATGCTCCAGATGACTACGTAATTCACCAATAAATAATGCCTCTAAAATGCAGAGATGATAGTCTGGGGAAACTGCTTTGAATGACAGGGCAGGAAAGACGGTGACTTTTTTCCTGTTCTTCCCTTCTGCCATTTTTATGAAATTGGAAGATGGTAGGGAGAAGGATTTAATCAAAATGGGTTTAAAAAACCCTTACTGCTTACTCTCAAAAAAACGTGCTCTTTTGAAAATGATCGTCATGACAGTTTAATGCTGATTTTTTTTAAAAAGCCACCAACAGAAAATACTACAGCAGTTCTTCATTTCCTGAAATACTTTCTATAATACCACAGATAAACTAACTCTATTTCAAAACTAAATGTATTAGACAACTCCTGTAGGCCAAGTACCATCAATCCTTTATAGTATTAGCTTTGCTATAAATGTAGATAGCAAGATTGCTACAAAAACTCTCCTAGAAACATCAGCTTCTTCCATATCAAAATTTAAATTAGGCAAAGAAAACGTGAATTCTAAAACTTCATAGAAAACAAGGAACAAGTGAGAGCAGCATAGGTTAACGTTCAGATACAACTTTATCTGATCTAATCAACTACTCTGAAATAACTATTTCAATACCTACTAAGCAGCATTTACAAATCCCACTTACAAATATGTGAGTACCTTTAGAAATACCTCAAGATCACTATGGTGAAGCATTACAACTCTGCTTCTGAAACTTCTTGATGCATGTTGATGACTTCTGTTGACTTCTCCCCACCCTTTACCTGATATTACTTATCGCTAATAAGCTGGTCTAGATCAGAAGACAGCCAGGAGGGGGAAGTAAACAACGTAGCACCACACCTGATCAAGTGCAGAACTACTCAAACTTCTTGTGACTTTAATTAGAAACAGCCAATAAACTATACAAATCTAGATCTAACAAAGTTAGAAGTAACAAGGTAATTTAAGTAATTTTCCATTTATCGATGCAGTAAAGTATTACCTACCAAATAAATGACTTTTGCACTGCTGAAAAATAGCAGGATAGTGTAGCACCACACCTGATCAAGTGCAGAATTACTCAAACTTCTTGTGACTTTAATTAGAAACAGCCAATAAACTATACAAATCTAGATCTAACAAAGTTAGAAGTAACAAGGTAATTTAAGTAATTTTCCATTTATCGATGCAGTACAGTATTACCTACCAAATAAATGACTTTTGCACTGCTGAAAAATAGCAGGATAGAATGCAATCTACAGTACTTCCTATTAATTATAAACCATTAAGTTGCTCAAAGATTTCGTAAGAAAATGGCAGCACATATGGGAGACTTTTCTTTCTTTCTCCAAACCCCAATACTGGAAGCTCATCCCAGACAACTCATTTGTAGCCTTGCGCCTTTAACCTTGAAACTCTCTTCCATGCAATCCAAAGTTTCATTTGAAAATGGGTTCCAATTACTTTCCCCATAACTACAAGTGTTTCTTAAATTGACTGGTATGTCTTGAATTCAAAGTTAATTTAGGATCCTCCTCAACCCCCCCACCAGCCACTTGCACTGTGGTTTTACGACGCATGAAGCAGAACTAAGCTGGTCCCGCTGCAGTTCCTTCCTCCCCAGGACCGTGTATTTCCACTTCACTCTCGCATTAGCACTGACTTTTGTCTGATAACAAAAGGAGCTGGTTAAGAGAATTAAACTGCCCAAATGCTAAGGGGGAGGAGGAAAAAAAAAATATCTTCGAGGGAGCCTAGCTTCCTGTATTATTATTCCTGTATAGCAGTAATGTACGTGTGGATTTGCAGCACAGCTGTTTACGGGATTGAAATCAGGACAACAACATAATTGTCCTTCTGGCCATACCTCCCCGAATCTCTTCTCACACAGCAGGAAGCAAAATCTTGCTTCCAACCACCCTCACCCATGCATCAGTTAAATAGTAACACTGAACAAAGTCTGAAATCCTAACTGAAGGCAAAGTACACTGCTTTTTAGATAACTTAAAGTTGTAGCAGTTCGAGCGATGTATAGGCTAATCAGAAATGTTAACCTGTATTTAAAGGGTTACTCTCTACTGTTGAGCTTTATTAGAATGAACAGAAATTACTGCTTTAAACTCCAAACAGTGCCCCTCTTCAAAGGGAACAGAAGTACATCTAAAAGATAACTACTACGCTTTGGAAAAAATTCTTTAAGGTAATTACATAGTGGTGTATTTCAGTTTTTACTATAAAACTCAAGATTTGCTCGTTCCCGCTCAAAGACCCACTAACCGTTCTTTAAACAAGCGCTTTTCCAAAATGAATCAAGCTTACTGCTTTCACTGTCCTGTCACTGGTGGCACTTCACTCAGCAAGTTATGAACTCCTATGGGAACTTAATTACGTTTCAGCTTGAAGTACAGGCAAATGAAGCAACAACCCGGCGTAAAACGGACACTGTCCCTGCCTGGGATGACAAGGTGCAACATCTGTCTTCTCACAGAAAAGCAACAGAAGCTTCAACAGGCTTATCATAAAGGTCAGTCCCTACAGAATTTACACACTTGGTGAGTTGACTCAATGACTGGATTTATCCTCGGTCTATACCATGCATCGGCAACAAACTAGACAGTGATCTTAATACAGAACAGTGATGGAAAAAATATTCATAGCCAAGATACCATGATGAGGAAAGGAAGCAAGTACCCAACGCATCCCTGCTAAACCTCGTGTCACGTGAAGTAAATTTAATGTACTTCAGCTAAACTCATTTAAAATTATTTGGGACCCCCTCCCCTGCCCCGAGACAGAAAACTTAAACTAGAGAATTAAATGTTTTTTTCTGTATGCCTGATACTGTTCCTACAAAGCCTGCTAAATTTCACATCAGTCTTACTTCTTTCAATGTCTTATTCAGAACACGCTAAATTGAAACTTTGGTTTTTTTAAAAATAAATCTTAACATACACCTACAGTTTTGGATTTCCCAACTACTAGCAGGTATACACCATAATATGGAAGAATACTTGCATCCTGCTATGAAATACAGCTTCTGGCTATATTTTGCTACAATACACAAGTGTGCAAGTAGATAAACCAAACTTCAGAAATGCAGGTGTAAGCCACCACCTAAAAGAAAAAAAATTGAAAGAATTAAAGCCTCCTCAAATTAGAGGAATGCATACTATTAGAACATTAGAACTAAAAATACAGATATTTTGATGCTGAATAAATGGAAATTTGAGGACTTGCCTATCTACTGAAATACACCCTTACATTTAACTTTGTAGGAGTGAACAAGATTGCTCTATTGAAATATACACAAAGAAAACATCAGTGTTGCAAGAAAACACAGATTTTTTTTTTCCTACTAGTATGCTACTTTTAGGTAAATATCAAGTCTGTTGTGTAAACACCTCTTATTTGTTGACTAGTGCAAATGCTCTTGGCATTTTATTTAAAAAAGGCTGTTCAAGTAATTTTTCTTTTTACAGTAAGTTTATAGTATCGAAAAAATAAGACTAGGAAAAGGAAAAATCAATTGGGAAATTAGCTAAAGGGTAACACCTGAATTTTTCCGAATACATGCTGTGAATTAAAAATTTCCTTTTACCTAGTGTGGGGAGGGATGGCACGTAACAGCTGTGGCCACAGGCAGAACCGGAGCAGCCCAGGGGAGCAGCACAAGAATGACTCCTGAAACACTCCTCACCCCCAGGAGACTCAACTGTAATGTGTGGGAAAGTGTCAAGATCCCTTTAACCCAATTTATAGCTTAATGTTGGAATAATCTAAATTAAAAAAATAAAAATGCTGTTGAGTCAACACAAAGTCAACTGATTCATTCCAAGTGCTTTTTCACTTGGTAGGATCACATTTTAGTGGCTGTTAGTATATTAAGATTTAATGGCTTCATCAGGAAAGTAATGCTTCTTCATCGTATTTTGAGGACTTCTAAAACTAGAATTTTACATGACTGCCAATACAAAACCACAACTTACCCTTCCTCTTTTTCAGACTTAGATAATGCAGTGGGATGTGAACATGCATTACAACTACGTAATAATAAATACAAGATACTGATTAAGTCAATACCCATTAGTTCATGTGAGTATATCTGGAATATGGCTAATCAGATGAGTTATTTGATTTTGCATATATAAGTTCTACTACACAAAACTCAGAAGTTGACAAATGCTTTAATATTCTTTCAAAAAATCTATAAAGCTGTAAAAGTTCTGCAAAACCCTTAATCTAGCAGAAGCTGACTAAAATGAGACATAACCCTCCTGAAACTTAAGAGAAGCAAAGCATCCCGGTTCAGATCAACTGGGCCATAAATGTCAAAGGAGATATTTGCTGTTTTCAAATCAGGAAGACTTGATTAGACTATAGAGCTATATAGCACTGACTAGATCAGGCTTTAAATTTTGTTAAGTCCAAAAATCAGTCAATTCATATTTTTAAGACGACCGTATTATTAAGTTTTGACCTGCAGGTATTTCAAACTTAATTAAGGTTTCTTTGTCCTCCCTAACTACTTGTGCATAGAAATGCAAACTGGCTGGTTACAAGGTGTGTAGCAGGTTGCCATTTTCCAAACCTCTACTTCTCCTCCTGCCCGTCCTGCCACCCCTCCACTCCTCTTGCAATCACACCTTCCTATCAGATGAGCAACCTGCAGCCCACTATTTTAATGGTGTACATGTAACCCCCTAAACCTTGGAAGGCGTGAAAAACTTATTTACCATAGTTTCACTAGTGCAAAGAAGCAATTTTCACTTCCATGTTCAGTTGCTATAAAGACTAGTTTGCGTTCAAAAAGGAACTCTAAAATGGTCAGAATACAAAAGGCACAATTCAGCACAGAGGTCCTTGACGGCTCCACCTTCCAGACAGACCTACAAGATAGATCTGTTTTATCTGACTCACGATAAAGAACTCAACATTTTATGATTAGAAATACTATGTCCAAGTGTTCTCAGTGTAGCATAGACATAGTCCAGATGATTAGAATAGTTCTTAATTATCAGCAATTGTATGTAATTATGCCTATAGTAAAAGGCTGCTGTATACAAAACAAACGTTAATGCAAAACCAAACTGCAAAGCAAAGGCTGACCTTTAACTGGCATCCCTAGAAACACTTTGGCTAGCTAATGAGTACTATACAATGTTCAGATTTTTGCATTTTCTATTTTAGTGTATTCTGAAATGCCAATACATTAAAAGATCAGTCAGGTTCACTAATTACTTTAAGAATTACTTGCATTACATAATTCTATACTGTACGAATAAGATGGAACCTAAAAGATCAACTTTAAAAGGAAGAGCTGCGCTGTAAAATATTTAGCTTCAAGTTTTAAAAATGCAGATAGGCAGTAAGACCAAGCCTTAAAAGCTTCACCTACAAACGTCTTCAGAAAGCTAATGAGAATGGTCTTACACTCCAAAACGTTAATACAATACCAGATCTCACTCCACTGGTTGTGTCCAGACAATCATATTTGACAATTTAGTTATGATTCTTCACAATACATGGAACATTAATTCTTCTTTAGAGTAACTACTGCACAATTTCTTGTCTTGGTCCAACTCAATAAGCTATTCTAAATACTGGCACGTATACCACAACGTTCCTTACCACATTTTCCTTTATGCATCTGCAGAATACTTACCACATTTCTGTTGTTTTGTGGGTGAAAACATGAAGTCACCACACAAAACATTATTCGCTTTCTTAGCCTTGCAATAGAACTCAGGAGTAAGAGATAACCTAGCTATTTTAAATAAAATTTGGACATGAGCTCATTTTCAGCATTCCTGCTATAGATCTGAACGAGAGCTTGACAAGAGATGTCAGTATCTAAATACAAAAATCTTCCTAAAAAACAATTTCTAGATATTTAAATGCTTGTTAATATTAGAGTTGCTAAACTAACTGAAGATCAGGATATTACAGAACTCGTTCACACTCTACCCATCTAGCCACATCCTGATAGAAGCAACCAGACTATTCATAGATTGTTTTTACTTCAAATTAAACCAACAAGCCTGAGAATGTTGTTCCACAACCATGCTCTTGCGTGGCAAAGCCAACTCGAGATTTCTTCCCTGTCCCCCCCACGTTCCACTTCATCACCTCCCTCCGTTGTGTTGATGCAGCTGTTTATGAGACAATGCTGAAACCAACAACGACAGCCAGCTAAGAAAGTGGGGTTTATTGTTGGTGGTTTAAAAAAAGTATCACCACTCCAGCCACGTCACTAGTTGGTTCTCAGCGCTACTCCAACGACGGTTGTACTGATGTAGATTATGTGGAGTTAATGAGCAACCAAAGTAGCAGCTTTCCAAGTTCTGCCACTGGAGAAAAGCCCTGACATACTATACCAGAAGAAACCATGGGGTGATCAATGGGCAACAGCCCATTGCTCCCTACACAGAAAGCATCTATGCCATGACTGGCAATTACTGTACGATCAATTCTCAAATCTCCAGAGGTGGATCTTTCATTGTGTTCCTCAGCAAAGCAAGGATTCCTTCCTAGTTTTAATTATTCTTCACACAGATCACTTGTTCCTAAAAACTCTTGTTCCTGAAAGTACTCTATTTACAGATGAACTGTGATTAAGGCAGCACTGAAACTCCTCCATCTTAGTCCACAGGACCTTTGCTTTGTCAGGCAAAGCTCTTCTGTTGGGTGGACAACTGTTAAAACTTCTTTAAAAGAATATTAAGAAGTGTTAATGGTCAGAGTTTGGCATAAAACATATTAATACTTTTTATTATTTAGCCATTACGATGCCGTCTCCTTGTTCTGACAGGTGATATACATCAGACGGTGCATGCTCAAACCTAGTTGTGTTTTACTTTAGTTTCAAGCCTCCCTGTCTTTTGTAGGTGTCGGTTCAATGTGGTTTTTGTTCCAAAAAGCACATGAAAGGATCTGCCTCTGAAGCGCAGCCAGTGCTTAAAGTTTTTTTCTGATCCCCGACTCTGCAAACTGATCTATGCACAGAGATACTTTTGTGGAGCGCCATTTAAGTCAGATCAACTTGCAGGATCCACACCTCACTCATCAATATACTCCAAAATGGCTCAAGCAGTAAAGCTGCACAGATTACCTGTAATATGCAGTATACTAAATTATGGTACACTTCATGGTATCCTAACTATGGCAAAATGCTGTACCCTCGTGGCATGAGCGCTCTCTCAGATTGCTTCAGCATGCTCTAGAAACCCCCAGTCTTCAGACTGAAACTGCTGCCTTGCTAAGGAAAGGGGGAAACTCAAAGAGCTGAAGGAGGCCTTGGAGATACTGGTATTATAGAATGGTATAGAAACTTTAGGACAGTCTTAAGGTAGGAAGCCGCTTCACTTGCAGAATAAAGGTTGCATATCAGGAACATGAACTAAGACACACAAGACAGCCATCAAAATATCCAGGCTGTGATCACAACGTCTAGATGGCAGCCTCTATAACATACCTAACGGTTTTCCCAGTCTAATGAATTAAAATCAATCTCTTCCTGCAGAGGTCCATTATAGCATAAATTGGAATACTAACAGCAAGTATTTAATTCTAAAGTAAACAACCATGTATATATTTTCTGCCCCTAGTCCCTCCTTGATTCCTTCACCTAAAAAAAGCCCTCTGAGGCATTAACAAAAGGATTCATGTTGCAGTCGTACAAAAGAAAAAATTGAGTTGTTGCCAATTTTTTTTTTTTTTTTTTAAATAAGCACCATCTTGGAAGTGTAATTAGTAGCTCAAAAGTACACGTTAAGCATTTAAACAGCTTTTTCTATGGGACCTGCCTAAGCATTTGTAAACTCTTCAAGACTTCAACTGCAGAAATTGCTCAATGTAGAAATTGTGAGTGCAGGTCTCCAAGCTTATGCCAAGCTTCCCTGTTGAGTAGACTTCTACAACCCAATTTCAATGTAGGAACATAAATTATGTCACCTAATACAATGCTAATAATCTTGCAGGATATTGTACGATAATCACGCTTCTAAGTGTGAAGCGCCAATGCTGAAGAAGGAATACAAAACAGATGAAACCCTGCAGTGACTCAGTTTGAGCAATTTATGTATAAAGCTTTCAAAATTACACCATGAAGCAGTCTAAATTTAGACTGGATTCAGTAACGTCAGTAAAGTATTTTGACACCGAAAGTAGTGTAAAATCTCAATATACGGATTAAAAACCCCCCAGATATGTTGTATGCAACAGGGCAAGGGTCAACCTCTGTCTCCCGCAACTAGGACTAAAATCTAAAGGTAGGGTCTGTTGAGATTATTCTTGTGGGGTTTTAAGGTCAGTGGTAGTTTTTTCAAGCTCATCACACACAACTGCAACCTTTGAATACTATATATTTCTCCTAGCAAAAAACCCCTATGGAAATAAGTGACAATTCTTGTATATTCTTTCAATTCTGAAGACTGAAAGGCATCTTAATTCATAAAGATATCATCTGTCTATGATCTTCGCTTAAGGCAGCACCATTTGGGCCAGGGATGTAACGGTACAGACTGCACATATACACGTATGCAGCCAAAATTACACAACAAAAACAGAAAACAATTTAAAACTCAACGGTCTGTTAGCAAACAGAACCAGGGCCTCTGCAGCAGGGACTGCACAACTGGAAGGAGGAATTCTGCTTCACCACCCGGCCTCCTCGGCATGGTTGTAATCCAAATAAGACACACTGCGCTACAAACAAAAATACTTAGCTTTTTGGTGATAGATTAACAGGACCATTTTTATTTACACTGCCATGCTTTTAAAAATAGATGCTTTTGTTCGTCTGTTGGGAAAGAATTTTTAGTTTGCTCCATCTTGGGAGCATTCAACCCCCTTTTAAAGACGGTGGTTTCCATCATGAACATTGCACTTGCTTAGAAGAACGTCTTCCTAACATCTAGTACAGCCTGATCTTAGTGATTTTTACCTTGAAAGGTACCATGCTCATTCTATTCGTGACCCTTTGTAACATGTCTTCAGGTCTTCATATATAAAACATCAAAAGTATTTACCTGCCCAGGCAGTATTACAGTCTCATCTATCTTTATATTTCAGTTCTTCCTCTAAAATTCAAGCAAAGTAAACAGCCTGAACACATCAAGACTGTATTCAGAGTTCAACTTCAAAATGCAAACAGAAAAGAGATGCATGGTAGTATCCTTTTTATAAATGGACTGATCCAAGCGATTCAGGTGAAAAGTGAATTAAGAGTTAATCCGAATGCGAAGGGCTCCATTTCAGTAATAGCATGAATAAACCCCCACAGAAGGCTTCATTGCTAGCAGCAAACTCCACAGAGTCCAGATGAACCAGCAGGAAGAACAGAGGGTGGATAATCCTGTAAAATTACCCCAGTGGAAATGTTGATAAATTCCCAATTACGAGACCTGCTCTAGAATGAAAAAAAATGCAAGATACAATTCAATTACCAGTCAACACTTGCACATCTTTGTATTTAAGCCAGACAAATACCACAGGTATTTCTTAATCCCTTGAATTTTGAATTACTTACCCACTGTGGCGAAATCTAGATTAAGAAAATAAGCCCCAGAAATCAAACAAAAAACCTGATGATCTGCAACTCTAGTTACAAAGCAAATACCTGTCTGTGGAGTTGTATTTGCAGTAATACAATTTTCTATGCATTTGTGGAAATACAGATATCTGTATTAAAAAAAAAAAAAGCATAACAAAACCTCTGTTTTACTGTATTTGTTCTGACTGTATTTCTTGTATTACACACAGCAAAGTAGGTTGCATATGAATTTTTAATGTTTGCGGAAAAACTGCTGATAAAACACGCGTTCACAATATATATGTATATCAAGACAGAGACAGGTGTATGGATACCTACTCTTCTGAAGCCTCGCCTGATCCCAGGCTTAAAATCCTCTATAAAATGATACATGGGACGAGCTGCCCCGTAAGCGCGGCAGCAGACCGCGGAGCGCTGCCGCCCCACTGCCCCACGCGTGAAGGGTGCACGCCGCGCAGGGCTTCTGCGCCCAGTTCAGGTCTGTCAGTGCCCGGACACCTGCCCGAGCCGAACAAACCCGACTAAAAATAAATAAATAATTAATAAAAAAAAATTCCCCTCCTAATTAGCTCAATTAAAGCGTGATTGCTGTTCAGATGCCTGAACACGC
>NW_008796044.1:13882455-13882840 GCF_000699145.1 Aptenodytes forsteri
GGGGGCCGGGCGGCTGCCGGCAGCTCCTTCCGGAGCAGGAGAGGCGCTCCGCTGACAGGCAGCGCGGCCGGTCCTCGGTGTGCTCTCAGGGAGAGAAATCGGCCTCCGGGGAGGCAGAGACGCGGGGAAGCCGCGCGCGGAGGGTGGACGGGCAATTACCAGATTGATGTCATTTCCCTCTGCCTTTGTTTAATTATTTTAAACTCAATTGCACAGTGAGGAAAAAACAACGACAACAACAGCGAAAAAAAAAACTTCAGGCTTCCAGATGCCATTATAGTAATTTCTCTTAATTGCCTTCCCGATGCAAATAAACCCGGGCTCCCCGCGAGGCGCCGCCCGCCCCGGCTCCCCCCCGCACGCCGGGTGGGTGTTTACTGGCCTC
>NW_008796044.1:13884097-13933907 GCF_000699145.1 Aptenodytes forsteri
GGGGCAGAAAAGTGGGTGAAAGTAACGTGTCAGCTGTATCGTAAAGCACGAAACCGGTGTAAATGGTATATCGCAGGGAAACGGTTTCCAGTAGGAGTCCAGGAAGCCTAAAATAGTCACTTGTTTGAAAAAGAACTTTTAAATTCTCCTGCAAATGTCCGAATCAGGAACTCAAACTTGCAGTAGATGTGCTCAGACAAAATGTGGATGGTGTGCTGAACGCTTTTTAGGAAAGAGGATATCTTTTATATGTTTGTGTCTTTAGTAGCAAAATAGCGCCCCGGATCCCTTGCTGTGACATTTGCACGAACAGTGTTCACTGTGAAATGGCCCCCAGAATTGCCATCAGCACCTTTGTGAAACTCGGGTTACGGCTCACATCATTTTCTCCCTTGAACCGATTGATGGATGTGTACCAAGATATTTGGAAAAATTCAGGACGTTCTTGTTAAGTGTTGTTATTGCTGCCCCTGTGCAACAAGACTCTACAGTAAGACGGGAGATGCTAGGTGAAGTGACGGTGGGGAAGCGCTATCCGTGGTGTAATACTGGCCAAAATCGTGAATAATGACTTCCAAATGAAGGATTTCCTCTGATTTTCATAGAGTTAAAATGTTCAGGCATTGGTGATGCAGCAGCAAATGTGCACTTGGTATGTACCACCTCATCGACAGGAATAGTAAAGAAAAAAACATTATCCCAGATGCACAACCCTATGTCTGAACTGGGAAAGCTAAAAACGAATTGAAGCCTCATCTGTTTAGGTATAACTGGGTAGGTAGCTGGAAATAAACAGCGCTCACACTGTTGTGCAACAAGGCATTCTCTTTTAACATAATTTAAAGGAGGATGGTACCTGGTCATGCTTCTGAGGAGCACCACCAACGACCATCAAGAGCAGCGCTCTGAAAAGGATGACTCGCACGCTGCAGACCAAACCTGATCGCAGAACGTCCTCTGTTGAAAGGCTGAGCCCTTTGGCGCTTTGTTGGAAATAGTCCTGCTATACTTCAGATTTCTGTTCAGCCTTATCATATCACGTATCTGAAATGCTCTCGGATGATAAACTATCTCCTCGCCGCATGGCGCAGTCCTGTGCTAGAGATATCTGAGCTAGCTCCATTACGGGATGCGGCACAGGCTCTGGCAGAGGTGCCGTATCTGCTTCCCAGGCTTGGCTGGCTCTTGAGAGCTGACAGTCATTCAGAACTAACTCGAGTAGCTCTGCATGTCATTCTCCTGCGCTTCGTGTCTTTTCTTTCCGATAACCAGCTGTCCTGCACATTCTTCAGTTAATACTTTCTAGGTCAGATATGGCCTCAATAGACTATATCGTTTTGCTCAGAGCTAATTCTCCAAAAGCAGTAGGAAAGTCTTTGAATACATTGCAGGATTTTCCAGGAATTGCTGCTCAGCAAAGAAAATTCAGCTGATCATAAGTCTCTCGAAAAACACTTGCAGGGAAACTTCATTCCTTGGGGATGGACGCTGGGGTAATATTACAGTAGACTTGGAAAGGTCTACTGGCGAGGGCCTTCATCGCTGCAAGTGGAGAACAAATGGCAGAAAATACTAGTGATTCTCAAATAACTGAGATAAGCAAAAAAGAGCATTAGAGGAAATAATTTAAAAGCAATTAAGAAATAATTCTGTATTATTGCCCATTATATAAACTAACAGGAGAATCCAGCAATTTGGCAGATTTCAAGTTAATTAACTTTCTGATAACGTTACAGGTTATTTATTAAAAAAACAATATTTGAAGAGTCTGAAGTTGTGGCCTTCTACGTCAACAATTTTCCTTTGAACTGCCAGCTTGCCTGTGTGGTTTGAAACGACAGAATGAAGTAAAAACAGGTATGTGGGGTTTTTTTTAGAAACTGTTACGCTCCACTGAATTTCCTGTGCAGAAGTGCTGTTGCTCATCTGTACGTATGATTAACTTTTGCTCCCTGTAAGTGTTATCAGACCTGTAACCAGGCAAACACTGGAGCAGATGGCCAGTGCCAGTATCGGTGTTTCTGGTCTGGGTGCTTAATGAGATCTGAGAGTGTAACATGAGCCTCTTTCATTTTGTCCGTCTCGCATGGCAGATATACTTCGTGCAAGTGCTCTTGTTGCTCAAGGTCACAGATTCATCAATCAAAAGAGAGCCCTTCCCATTAATCTTTTGCCTGCCCATGAGAGTTTCCATGCGTCTCGGGAGCTGCTGTGTCGCATGGAGTGCCGTTGTCCTGAGTTCGGGACAGCACTGCTGTTAAAGACAATCGGATTAGAGCAGAAATTAGTCCCTTTTTTTAACACAACGTTGAATTTACCATACTCTGAGCTTAAGTTTTCATTCATTAGCCCTAAAACAAAAATACCTTTTTGTGCTGTGGAATAAGGCCAGCTGGGCCAAACCTTGCTTGTGACACACAACCATGTGTCCCACAAAATGAAGGTGAATGTCTTACAACCTTTCTGACCTTATACCCGAAGCCAGAAATATTTGCTGTGAGTAGTTTAAAAACTCTTAGTACCCCTGTCATCTCCCCTCTTCGTGCATGCATCCAAGGCAGGATCTTGGAAGGGTGCCTGGGAGGACTCGGGGAGCGCTACTTGGTCCATCTTACCAAAACTTACAGCTGTTTGGAGGTCCCGTTGCCTCCGTGCACTGACAGAGGGATGTGAAACTTGTGGCAGAGAGTTGTCTTTGTGGCTGAGCTATGGTACTTTTTGCTTTGTTTAAATCGCCAAATTTGGTGAAGCTATGCTCTTTTGAAATATCTATATACGGTTGTACAGTAGAGGCTTGTTTGACTTCTACATTCTTTGTAGTAAAAGACAGATCCTTCATCCTGCATGGCTCATACACGATGGGTGAGCTGAAGAGACATCACCCCATCCTGAGAGAGAGCAGGTTCAGAGCTGTCACGGCTTGTGAAAGCTCTTGTGTCTGGGGTTACAGAAGAGGTGAACAAGGAAAGGCTCAGTGCTCTCCGCTCCCCCACTTTCTGGGCCCAGGAAATGTGAAAAAACCAGTGTAACTGGAGGCAAGAAATGAAGCGGGGAGGAGAGCAGTGTTATGGCAAAGCAGGGGAGATAATGAGGAGGAAAGAAGGGAGTAATTGGGAGGAGGAGAGGGATCCCGAGTAGGAGGGCAGAGCTTAATTACGGTCTACATTTTCAATATATCCAGGTAGAGAGACAGGGATCTGAACTGCAGGGTAACTTCCGTGGCTATTGAGATCAGTGGGATCACTGCTCTGAACACGGGACATTCCTAAAATGACAGGTACTCTGAAAAATGAGGATTTGGAGCACTCATATTGTACATCTAAAATCATTGCATCCTTAATGATTTCAGCCTTAAATTTTATGGCCTGTTCTCCATCTACCGAGTGAATGTAAGAGCATCTTCTGTCACAGTTGGATAGTAAAGATAAATCTTTGGTGTTTATTGAGCATTAAAACTACAGTGAAAGGCCCATACAAAAGGCATTGAGGCAATTAATATTCCTGCTTTCCTCTGCATGGAATGGAGTTCAGTGGCTTCCAGAAGACTTGTATATAAAAAGATAATTGAAAACTCCCCTTATGCATATCCACAACAGAGCTGAATTAAGGAATTTTAATCCTGGGATGGCACAATTTATAGGTAAGGGCTTTGCAGCCTTAGCATTACTTTAATATGCATTGTTACACAAAAATGGTCTAAGTACTTGAAAAGAAGTTGAATATGATCAAAAGCTTTCTTTCTAGAAATATCTGCATTTAGTATGAACGCTTCCATAGTGAGAGAAGAATTTCTAACTCCTTTTTGCCAGTTATGGATACTAATACTTAGCTCTGCCACCACCTGAGATGCTTATGCCATGTTTAGATGACTGTTACAATTACTTAGATATTTGATCTGTTATTAGGACTGTAACAGTTTAAACGTGTGCTGAATCTTGTTCTCTACCTTAAGCTTGCAGGACTACGGAGCATTTAGACAGTAATATTTTCTAGTGTGTGCATTTGTGCTATGCTGTAGTAGTAAAGTAACAGATCTAAGAATACCATAATTCTTACTTGTCCTAATCAAATATTAAAAACTGAACACTATTAAGAAGATGGAATTATGAACCATGATCTTGTTTTCCTCATTGTCATTTTTTAGGTACAGGCTGATTCTTACAGACTTTTGACTCTAGAATCACCTCTCCAACTCTTGGTTACCGTTCTCCAAGAAGATGACCATCTTTTCATATTAAAACTAAGTTAATGATATGAAAAAAGAAGTAAAAGGTATGACCTGCATGCATTCATTACATGGGCAGAGCTCCTGGTTGCATTCAAAGCACCGCAAAAGGAGCACAAGGCTTTTCCCTTTCATGGGAAGAGCTTTTGTGTGTATGAGTGAATAGTGAAAATTGCGATGAAATACTTGAATGCCCAGTCATGGAGTCACAACTGAGAGGTTAAATGCCACATAATGGCATTATCGATGTAAGATGGAAGGATTCTCGTTAGTGGAGAGCCGGCCGCTCAAACTACCCGTCCAGCTTTTTGGTCCTTTTACCATATCCTCTTCTCTTTGTACCCCTTTTGGCGGTTTTTTTCCCTTCTTCTGTCAGCATCTTACTTTTCATCTTTATTCATTGTTGCTTTCTATGCTTTTCTCTAGCAACAGAAACATATTTACTTGCAAGCTGATCCCATCTGTGCTCCTGCACTGTAAAGCTTCCCCCTACTGTGGCACTGCATGTCTGATTTAGTTTCGTACGACCGCTAGGAAGCTCCAGCCTTCAGGAGTGCCAGGATTTCACACCGCGGATCAGACAGGCAGGGTACTGCCGCTTGGGCATGGTTTTAAAAAAAAGAGGGTGTGCAGTTTTTCTTGTGCAAGAAAATGCAATAATACCATCATCATTTGACGCCTGATAGTTCACTGAAACGGAAGACTGCTGAACTTTTAACTTAATTGGGTCCCTTACGCTTGCACGGTTTCCTACTCATGAACCAGAATATATGGGGACTATAACTCAAATATACACTGAGCTGTCCCTGCTGCAGTCTCGTACCTTGCAAATTAAGTAGGATCGGGACTCAAAAGAGATAACTAAGGAGACCTATGTCCTGAAGGAAATTACCATGAATTACAAAATGATGGTTTCTCTCTTAATAAAAAATGAACTAATGCTCCAGGGTGACACTATGGAACTCTTCAGCTTATAAAGGTACTATCTTTCAGGAAATATATATGTTAATCCAGCTGTCATGCATAAATTCTCATTTGGGGCCTGATCTAATTCCCATTGAAGTAGAGGTGGACTCAATCTACTTAAATTTCTCCATGCAGTTTCACGGCTTTCCACTATCTTCATCTGTTGTATCACATTACTGTGTGTGGGTAGAGTTGCCACATTCCACCCATGACACAACTGTTTCAGTGGCAAGTGAAGTGATATGTGCATATGGTATATGCAGTCTTTACACAAACCGTATGCTTTCAGACAGCTATCTATGTAATGGGGGGAAGTTATGGAGGCTTCTTGAATATAAAGTTCATTTGCTACATTATTAGAAGACGTTGCAAACTTCGTTTGTCATTACCTTGACCTGACTTGTGAAATTTGAGGGACAGAATGAGTGATTTATTGTTTACTTTTTGTAAATTAGTAACTCAGTTTAATTACTCTGAATAACAATAAAATGGTTGCATGAAGCTTTTAGAATCAATCTCTATAATTTTCTTACTTCTTGCATCAAACCTTAGGCACAAATTACACTTATATAACAGTAAGTGACTTCATACAATTTCCAATTACAGCTATACATAGTCTTCCTTTTGCTACCTGTTACACGTTTCCAAGATGTTAAATGTCCTCATTGCTGAATGTTTTGTATAGGAGATCATTATTTATCTGAAGAGTTTTGGCTAAGGACAGTCTCTAGTGGGGAAAAAAAACCTCCACTGAATTTATAAAGTACACTTTAATCATGAGGCTATTACAGATAGTAATATTCTTTTTTTTTCATTGGTAGTTACAAAAAAAGTACAAAATGACTGAATAAATGTAGCTAGTGAAGTGTGGGTATTTCTATATTATCTGAATCAATAAAATACTTCCCTTAGGACACCAGGTTTGTGGGGAGGGGGGACAACATAGTATTGGGCGAAACGCCAACACAGCCAAAATATTGAAATACTAAAACTCGGCAGCTTCTCATGGAGCTACACGTTGGATCGCTTCCCTTCTGCAGAGCTGGGTCTGTTGCTCTGGGACACTCTGGGGTAGGATTCACCTAAATAAGCGTGGGCGTATATCGTACGTGTCTGCGAGCTGCTCACCATAGGCTGCCCCTATAGTCAGTGGAGGCTACGGTACGCATCCTTGGGGCTGTAATTTCTTTTTGAAGGCAGGCATTGGAGCTGAGATTATGAAACTGGAAGAGGTTTGTTTCCAAGCGCTGGGAGACCTCAGTGAGCTGAACAAACGCAGGGAATTCACTGCCGCAAAGGGGAGGGGGTTGACTCGGTGTCTGCAGCCCTGCTGGCTAAAAGGCTGCACCACGAAACGGCATTTGCTCAGAAAAAGGTGAAAATCATTGCCTGCTCCTCAGGTGATCACTGCAGGTAACAGGAAGAAAATTTGTCCAGCGTTTACAGCTGGTGATTGGTGTGGTGCATTAAGAGGTTTTCCACTCCTTCCAAAATATTAGGCACTTTGAAAAAATGCCTTCAGTCGGGTGAAATGCCAGGTTGAACGAGCCACCGATCTGACCTGCCGTTGTTTCCTCTGTGTCCAGAAATGCTGGGCTGCAAGACTAAAAAAAGCACAAAAAGTTGTAGGATAAAAATCAAAATGTTTGAGCCTAATGCAGCAGCCTCAGGCTAAACCACATTTCCAAAAGTGTGGCTTTCAATATCAAGCCTACTCCTGAGGAACTGGCAAATGCTCAACAAGCACAACACGCAGACAACTGGCAGCTTGAGTCATTTTCGCATGTGATTGTTGAATGTGACAGATTGAGAATAGCAAGGAGTACGAGTTCATGCTATGAGAGTGAAGTAACCCAGCATCCGCTCGCTGGCTCAAGCCTACGGATAGATGTGGAGTGCTGTGGCAGAGAAATGCCATCGAGGTTTTGAAAAAAATGGGTTTAGCACACACGCTATTTTCTTCCTTTGCTCATTTTTATTTCACTGTAGATTGTTTCTTTCTTCTCTTTATGGCACACGGAAAGTAAGAGAAGAGCCTTGAAACATATTTGTGAAGCCTGGATTGCCATGAACTTACTCCCCTTTTTACTTTTTCTCTGAATACCTTTTGCCTTTCTACTTTACACCAATGCTGCGTTGGCCTTTTTAGTCCTTGGTAATTACTGCTCCAGCACGGTGGCTGAACAGAAATAGTTTCAGATAAAACTGGGGTAAACGTGCTTATAGAAATGATCGCTTCCAAACCAACCTAGTGGAGGTTTGCTTTCAGAGCAAACTGCAGCAGGCTTGGGAAGGCCAGGGAAGTTACTGATGAAATCTCTGCTGCAATCAAACCTTCTGTTGCAGTCGATCAAAGTATTATATGTGATTAATTTATTAATTAAATTTAGCCATACTTTGTTTTCATACATGTGCTTGGAAAAGGTAACATCCATCCCTGTTCACAAACGTTCAACGTGTGATCTCTGCCAGCACAGCTGAGCGCATCGGCTCTTCGAGACAAACCCGTAACGTGTTCTGCACCGAGTTGGTGTTTGAAGTTTGCTGCTCAGCTATATAGCGTTGTATGTGAGGGATTAGTTCATTTAACCTTTGTAAAACAGCGTGCTTGATTAATTAGTTGTAGAAGTGTTTTGAGGGTGTTGGACGAGAGGCACCGTGGACGAGCAGCACCAGTGACAGAAGCAGATGTGAAGACTTTGAGATGTGTAACTTTTGTGCCCAGGGCCCTTGCAAACACAAAAGCCTCTGCACAGGCTGAGAAGGATAAAGGTGGATTTTTGATGCCCAGAAGTTTTTTCCATTCTTTTTCTCCTGTAAGATCTTATGTATAACTATGGGTTCAGGACATACGTGGTTCTGGTTACAACAATTGGAACCAGATCTTTTTTTCTCCTTTAATTCCCTATTTGTCAAGGCTTTGTGAAGATGACGATTCCTGGGAGTCCTTTGGCTGCAGCGAATGGTAAGTACCTAGACTTAGGGAAAGTACCGTTTTATTTTACAAATAATTATGGGTAATACATTAACACAAGAAGAGCCCAGACCTTTGCTGCCTAATGTGCCGGGCATGCTCTGTTTGCTTACCACAGCAACAGAAAAAGATTAAATACATTCTTTGTATTTGTGAGCTCTGGGCTGTTATTCTTGCCAGCCATAGGTGATTTATTGCTCCAGATCTGCGTCGCTAGTTCGGAGTCGATGACCTGGTGGGGATGTGTGGAAGTGAAGTGACCCGTACAGAAATTTGTTTATTTAAACTCGTATGTATTCAGTGAATCTTTTGCCGTTGTTTGCCATAATGGCCGGCTGTAACAGCAGCAGTGATGTGCCAGTGGGTGACGATGGGCCGCAGGAGAGAGCCCAGGACATGGGTGTGCGGAGCTGCCCTTGCTGTTTTCTCCGTCTTGGTACCTCCGTGTGCATCCACGGGTCTGACATTCGCATGAAACTGCTCCGGCCTGGGCACCTTTCTGACCTTCCCTTTAACCTCGTCTCCTAATTCTGTCCTCGACGCTGCTCTTTATTGAACATAATTCGACAAAATCTCAGACCCTTTCTCTTTAGCGTGGCTCTTTCCTGCCCTCCCGGGCTGTCCCTGCACAGGCTGAAGCTGCCCTCGATGGGCCGGGGCAGGAGTGGGACATCAGGCTGCGACGCTGCCCGGGCTGTGCAGAGACCGTCCGGCGCCAGACCGTGCTGAGGAGGCTGCTCTTGCAAATAACGGACAGCAGGTGGTAGCACATGTTCATTTCATTACTTTTTTTTTTTTTTTTTTTTTTTTTTTTTTTTTTTTTTTTTTTTTTTTTTTTTTTTTTTTTTTTTTTTTTTTTTTTTTTTTTTTTTTTTTTTTTTTTTTTTTTTTTTTTTTTTTTTTTTTTTTTTTTTTTTTTTTTTTTTTTTTTTTTTTTTTTTTTTTTTTTTTTTTTTTAAAGACAGAATTAGGCTTTGCAAAGTTTCATGTTGTTTTATAAAAAGGGGTACGGGGCGGGAAGATTGCTTCCAGAGAGGATGAGCACCTGGCACCAAGTTTTTCTGTTTTTCCACAAAAGCTAGAGCCCTTCCCTTCCACCCTGCCATTTCTAGAGACACTTTTCCTCCGTAAGCTCCTTCACCGTGTTACCGAAAGAGCTTGTCTTGGCTTGACTCTGTAATACCGTGCGGGATAATTTTGCTGCGGAAGCATGCAGGTAGTGCTGAGCAAGCAGAGGACCGGGGCTGGGAAAAGCAGCGAGCTCAGGCAGACTGTGTGTACCTGCATGGGAACGCCGAATTAAACTGGTTGCGTCAGCTAGCAGTGCTGCTGAAAGGAATCAGTCTCTTCCAGCCCAAAGTGCTCCCGAGAGGTGTGCCGATAGCCGGGGGCAGCGCTTCTAACAGACAGGGTCTGGCCACTTAGTTGAGTCTGCCCTCCAGCTGGCAGATAAAATGTACAGAGCCCTCTTCCCTACGAGCTGTACATCAACAGGAGCAATGTAAATTACTTTGGACAAATATTCCTGTAAGTTTTGTGATAAGATGATGCTTTGTGTTGGCCTGGTGAGAGCATCTGCATGGGACTGGACAAAGATGCAGACGCGGTTTTGAAGCATTCAGCCCAGTTAATTTGTATGTCAATAATACATTCATCCCATGATTTATTTAGTACAGACACTTTGTTTACTGCTCGCTTGGGAAATATTTCAGCTCCAATAAAGGTGCAAACTTGTTTTTTTTGTTTAATAACTGGACTTTCATAATTAACTTATGTGTTATGACAGCCTGCTGTGGCCTGAAAAGCAGAGCTTCAATGAAATGTTCTTAAATGAAATGAAGGCGATCTAACCTCAGGTTTCTCATTTGGCTGGGTTTATAATTGCTTTCAGACTGCCCTTAAAAGCGCCCACATCTGGACGACAACATCTGCAGTTTGGCCACTGGGATAACGACTGAGTTCTTTCCTCATCAGACCTGGGCCAGAGCACAGCTGACATGTACCAGGAGGCTTAACCCTCCTACATGGCATGTATCTTCAGGTGTGGCTGGTCGTGTAAAAAATATTACACATCTAATCTATTATATTTGTATATATCTATTTACAGTTGTGAGAGCAGAAATGCCAGCATTTTATGCCATAGGAAATGGATGCTGTCACAAGAATATGTGATCCAGCTTGGCTCTGCTTATTCTGAACTGTTCAGGTTTTTTCAGGATTGAACCATAAGCCTACTGTAATTAAATTGTGTTTGAGGTTTTATGTCTTGCTTTTGACAAGCCAGAACTTTTCTTCTGCAGCAGCAGGCTGGGATCCTGTTGCCAACTTTAATGTAGAAAAAGTAAAAGAACTTAAAGGTAGAAAAAGTAACAATTCTCAGAGGAACTGGCCAGACTTCCAAATCTTCCAGACGTTTGTTCTGTGTAGTTTAAATTAGTTCTTGATACACTGTAGTCACTGTGTCATCTGTTTTTCAGTGCAAGCCTGTCTCAGGCAGGTGCTTATTACAATATGTGGCAATATCACCTTTTCTTTCATTAAACTTTTACCAGTAAAACCTCATTAATTCTCATCTGGGTAATCTAGAAGATGAATTATCACTGCAGTCCTCCTGTTTTCCAGAGTTGTAGTCGAGCCAAACCTCAACTTTTCCAAAGAGTGGATATTAATTTTGTGTCCCAGTCAGCTGGTAAATCACATGGTAAATGTTAATAGCAGGAATGGTTCTTCAATGAGGTTGCATGTTTCTAAATTATTTTTTATAAAGTTTACAGAAAAAAAATTACCTAAAAAAATTGACATCCTATAAAAGACACATTTTAAGTGGAGAAGGGGGGTTGCTTGCGGTGACTTACTTGTTCTTAAGTAAGTGAATGTAGAAGTAACAACTGATATGAAGTTACCAGTCAAACTTAACCAGATTCTGACATGTAATTGCGGCACGCCGCTTCTGAAGGGTGGTGCTTGCAGAAATATCAAGTAAAATTCCCTTCAGGACAGGATGATAGGAAAGCTCTGGGAACAAGTCCTAACGTAAACTGGGTGTCCTGCCAGTAACCTTCACTGCGGTGACGTGGGAGGAACCAGCCGTCCTAGGAGTGCAGATGGCTCACGCTATTAGTGATGTCCCCAACAGGCTGGTCAGCTCTTTATTTAATTTCAGTACAACGGGGAACATGCTATTAGTTGTAGATGAAATGTGGATGTGCAGGATGGTGCCCAGCTCTGTAAACAGGACCTAAAACCGGAATCTCCCCTCCATCTTCTCGTACTTGGGGCTGATGGCACTGGGGACTGGACCAGGGTCAGCTCAACAAATTCCTTTCCTTGTGAGGTGTCTTTTATGGCTTGCAAAAGAAGGACCTGAGTCGTGAATAAACACTAGCATGAAGGTGGGACTGGGACAATCTTTCTGGTTTTGCTTAGTGGTGTAAATGATTTTAACTTTGTTTCTAAGCTGTGTCTTTAAAAAAAAAAAAAAAGTAGAATTGCTCAGAGACAAGCCACAGAGCCTCATTCAGGAGCAGAGGCACTTCACTCTGAAAGTCCAGCTGAGCTCATATATGTTTTTCTCTGATTTGGGAAGCTCTGCCATTCAACGCCCCGCGATGGTGGTTCGCATGGTGCAATACTTCATCGCGTCCCTTGACTGCCATTTGACATTGTCTTCTAGCCGAAGTGAGAAAGTGTGCATGCCTAGAGACTAAAGGGATGCTTCACTGAATTTTGGCCAAGAACGTGGTGCTCATATCATTACCAATGGGTGAGAAGGTTAAAGGCTGTATCCTTTTCTAGCTTAGCAAAGCTGTACATCAGCTCTGGCTCCTGCGGCTCCGGCTTTTTGCTGGGGATGTCATGAGTTCAGTTCTCTGGCTGTCGGCCAAGGCAGCTGATATCTCACACACGGTGTCCCGCTAGTAGATATAGATGGGGGCTAAGGAGAACATTAGTAATGAGAGCAACTCCACCCTATATGGTTGAGATACAGTACCCAGCTGGGAGATTCTCATGGAAAACTCCAGCAAACCTGACAAGAATCCATCAACTGCCCTTTGATGTCTGCAGGTTTCAGCTGAAAAACGTTTAACCTAAGGAAACAGTAAATCTGATGTGTTCCCAAGTGGATCTGAATGAGGGAAAGCTGAAAATATATTTATAGGCTTTACTATAGATTTGTGGGGTTAGTACGGTCCAGCCAGAAGGAAAAGGTTTTCCTTTCTGAGAGGATTCTGTTGCCCGTTACACTACAGGGGCCAGATCCTGTAAGTCTTGTTTTGTTAGAAAAAAGCTTCTCAGCCAGAGAAGAGATTCAGGCCATGTCTGTGTTTTTCTTACATTAAATAGCTTTCATTTAAGTGTTTGTGGTGCTTAGGTGATGCTTGTGGAGGTTCGGGGGATTTTATTCTGTGCATTTTTCTAGTGTACATCCCTGGAGGCTTGTACAGCCGCTAAGGAACACAACTGGCCCTGCTGCAAACTGTATCTCACCACTGCAGAACTGAATGAAGAAAATCATAATACAATGCAGCAGGTGAAGTAACCTTCTGGCTCAACACCATGAAAGAGTTGGAAGCGAAGGAGGAGCAGCCCAGGCTGCAGACGTCAAGGGGGAGCGGAGGTGATTAGCATGCAGGAATGCAGAGGGGACATCTGCTCCAGACCCCAGCAGTAATAAAGTCAAGCTGCAAAAATACCCTTTTTTGGATGGGAGATTTCAAGAATTCTGTCAGTTATCGCTGAAAACCAGACTGCAGCCCCAATCCTGCTTTCTCCAAGTGTGAGGATGTGTAGATTCAGATCAAAGGATGTGGTTCATACTTGCTTTGTAGCTGCTCATTGTGGCCCTACAAAGCATTTCAGTGCTTATGCAGCGAATGTGAGTAATTTCATTGATCTCATTGAAACTGCTGGTGTATTTAAAATTAGGTGTTGGAGTGCTTTGCGTGGTTATAAAGGTCTCCAGGAAAGAAAAAAGCAATTTAATGGAAACATTCAAGTGCTTCTAAAAAAGAAACTCCTCCTTAGTGCTGGACTGGCTGAATTAAAATGAGACTTATCAGACCACCTCCTCAGGTCAGATTAAAAAAGCAGATAATGCAGGGTAAAAGAGCATATTTTTAAAATAAATTACTTCTTTAAGCATTGGTTCCAGTAACTTTGTTAATGACGCAGTATTACTTGATGCGTCATAGGGTGTGTTGGGTGTATTACACTATGTTATATGGTGTAAAATTGTTCTTATTTGGCAGGAGAAATGTTTGACAGTATTTTGAAGGACCTGTAGCTTGTCCATAAAAGACCTTTGTTTTTCAACTGCTGTACTGCTACGCACAGGAAAAGTGATGTTCCGTATATGTTCCATATAACGAAGTTGTAAAACAAAAAAAAAAAAAGCCATGTCTGGTTTTAGTTTTAACTGATTACCAGTATAGGCAGCTGTAAAAGACTTGCTCTTGTTTGTTTGGGTTTTTTTCTGAAAGATTAATGATTAAAAGGATTGCTTCATATTTTTAAGCGCACTAAAAGATAAAAAAGGTTGTATAAGATATGACCTAATCCTCAAATTTTTAATAGAAGTTCTGCCCACTCCGTAGCGTCTGATCTACTCTGAGTTTTAAAAAAAAAAAAAAAGCCATGTCTGGTTTTAGTTTTAACTGATTACCAGTATAGGCAGCTGTAAAAGACTTGCTCTTGTTTGTTTGGGTTTTTTTCTGAAAGATTAATGATTAAAAGGATTGCTTCATATTTTTAAGCGCACTAAAAGATAAAAAAGGTTGTATAAGATATGACCTAATCCTCAAATTTTTAATAGAAGTTCTGCCCACTCCGTAGCGTCTGATCTACTCTGTTGCTCACGGAGGTGACTGAATTGATGCAGATGTTTTCCTTCCTACATCACTAGTAACAGCTGAACACACAAATCCCAGCCTTTCCCAGTCAGAACTGATGGGTTGCATCATATATAGCTTAGTAATATATAGAAAGTTGATTTGAAAATGTTACAGGGAACTAAGCAATTGTCATTTTTGCCGGCTTTGTAACCCAAACCACAGAATTCATCAGGAGGTTTCTGCATCAGCCCGGATGCTCTAGTCCAGCGAACAGCTGTGGGGTAAAGATATCTGAGCTTCAGTAGACATAACCGCGTCCAGAAAATAGGAGGGTTGGGTGCTCCCAGGAGCGGTAGTCGTTTGAACAAAGACCCGCGCTGAATGCCAGCTCAAAGTCGTCATTGGTTTTGCCTTTGCTCATTTAAACCTGTTTCTTCCCTCTAATCGATAGCTGCCCTTATGGCATCATTTCCATTGATTGAAACGGTGATAACTCTGTTACAGGTGGTCCTTGTGCACTTAACAGTATTAGAAAGGGCACGATAATGTGCTGCCTCTCTTTGGCACCACTCCCCGAGATAGCTATCGTAACTCCAAGGGACTACTCCTCACTTCCAAGCATCTACAAGAAAGTATTCCTGACGCTCATCTCTGGAAGACAGCAGAGAAGCTGAATCAGAGAGCAAGCAATTCAAAAAGAAATGCTATAAAACTATTTGCCCCGTTTGCCTTTTAGAAATCAGGCTGCCTATGACTTTTGCGAAGTGGCACAGGATAGATGCCTGGTGTGATATTTCATGCAGTGTCCTGAAGATGTTGGAGTCTCACTTCCAATAACCAGCAGCGGCAGGAAGAAGGCTAGCGTGCCCTGCGGTTTGGCTCTACTCGCAGTGAGGCACTGCAGAGCTTCCCCACGGAGGACGTTATGCTCCTTAAAAAGTGCAGCTCAACTGTGCCAACCACGAAGCGGAGCATTACACAGAGCACTTGATTTTCTACAGTCGTTCACTGGCTTGTAAGAAATGGAAAGGAAAAACAACTCTGTTATCACAGCTGCCTTTGTAGGGAAACGGGATGACTTTTATGACCCTGTAACAAGCATTTTATTACTTAGTAGTAATTCCTAAATTCTTCTTTTGTTTCCATCTCATTTGAAAGTAAGATGATTTGGGGGTAAACACCTAGTTTTCAACCAGCAGTCTTTCCTTGGGTTCTTAATGAATCTTGGGAGGTGTTTTGGCTCATGCACATGCCTACCCATCTGCCAGGGCTTTTGTAAACCAGCACCTCCCTCTTCTGTGGCTATGCTCTTGTACCTCCTCCTGCCCTGCACCGTGCCTGCTCCGAAAGTGATATGGCCCTTTCCCGTCGACGTGGCAGCTCCTTCCCCTGCTTCTCTCCTGACTTTAATATCTTGATCCCCTGCCCTGACTTCACTCAGAAGACCAGGACTCCCTACCCTCAGATCCTATTTTGATTTTTATTTTTGCTGCGATGTCACTTAACTGACTAGCTAGTGGTTGTCTAGCAAAAAGCCAAAGGAGAGTTAGTATTAATTTGGGAAAAAACCACCCCACAGATGCTAGATGTTTTAAACACATTGTTATGTTGTATGCTATCCATCCTCCCGGCTCTCACCATTCATAAATTTACAGCTCTCCAGAAGAACACACTCCTTAGCACAGCGGGATCCTGATTTGATCCTAATTGTGACTGCTGGGCCTGAATACGCTGTTTATAAGCAAACCATACACGTGCCCGCAGCGGCAAGTGTAAGGGAGCCTATTAACCGGATTATCTGGCAGCCGTCACCTCCCTGCCCCACGTCGTGCGAGACCGACTTACCCGTGAAGGGAGGGCAGGGACACGCAGGGACCAAACCTGCTTGTGTACAAAACTTTAAACTTTGAGAGCTGAGAAGGCCAAATTTTTCTGGGTTAAACTCTGGACTAAGCCAAGCAAAGCTCTGCAGGGACCCAGCGGTGCCACTAGAGGCTGCCAGGCAGCCCCTGTCACCTCCAAACCCATTTCTGTATGAGGCAAAGCCTCACCCAGGTCACAAGTGGGTGAAGGGCCCTTGGTGGCCCTGGAGATGTCCCAGAGCGGCCGGCCTCTGTACTGACAGCAGCCCGGCCGGAGCGGTGAGGGGCTCAGCAAGGCTGAGCTGCCCCTTCACGCTGCCCCTGAGGGCCCGTCTTCTTTCTGCTGCTGCTTGGGTATCTTGGAAAGCAAAGCCAAGGCATGAAAATCATCCACACATTTGTCTTAAAGGCAAATTACTCACTGGTCTCCTGCAGTCTCTACCAGAATGTTACAAGAAAAAAGGCTCAACTGTGTTATAAATAGCTTGAAACCTTGCGTGTGAAGGTACTTCTGGGGTAATTAGGGTATTTCTCTACTTTAAGAATACCGTTGGGATTGACCTTAACACTCCCTCATGCACAGATCCCTCGTTTGACTGCAGTCATCTTTTCATGGCAGGTTACTTGGCATAGCTGCAGGCAGGGGCTAAAATCCACGTGCTCCTTTACGTTGTGGTGGTAACCTGCAGTTAAAGCACAGACGGACGGGTTTCAACCCTTTTTAACTTGGTGATTCCCTAAAATTTTTCTAGTGGAAATACAAATTATACAAATTTGGCATATGTAGATTGCAAAAGAGAATACAGACATTTACAACTATGTCTTCCAGACCACTTAATAGTCTATATAACGTTAAAAATTTGTGAGCCACTGATTGAACTCCACTAGAAAATATTACATTGCATGTTGGAAGTCCTCTAAAACCTTCCTGCTCTCCCTCCCAGAAGAACAGACAAGTTATCTCATAGACTTACACAATTCCTCTTCTGCATCGCCCCTGAGGGCCCTAAGGAGCTCAGCTGGCAATGCCCCCGGCCGAGTCTGCCAGAGGAAGAGCTAACGCTGCGCAAACCCCACTGTATCTCGCTGCGGTTCCCCCAGTGGAAATTGCAGCGGGATAAGTCAGCTTCATTTCATATCAGCTGGAATTCCTGCAATGTGTGGGTTTATTCTGATAATATTAGCCGGTCATTTTAGATTTTAATGGTTGCTTTCCCAATGGTGTGAAGGTGTAGGAGAGTGGAGTTCCCTCTCGCTCATCAACATGTACAAGAAGGGAGCACAGCACGAGAAGGTCAATGCTTGCTAAGATCCTGCAGAAGAATAGCCTGAAAGAGATTTGAAGTTACTTATTAAAATACTTTTAGAATGAATAATCATACATGCTTGTAGTCTTCTACCATTAAACAAGTCACTTGTCTATAGGGTGACCCCTTTTGTGTCCCATAGTCCTACAGAAGTCAGCAGCGCCAGTGCTTATGGAAGATGTGCTGAATGGTGGATGCACAGAAAACTAAACATCTCCTCCTCCAGAGCCGTCAGCGACAGCCTCCATTCGCTATCAAGCTGGCTGGATTTAAACAAGTGATAAAGTGCGGGATTTTTCTCCAGCCTCGGAGCAACCTTCCATTTTTTATGTTTGTATTTGTATCTGCAGGTGGCATCTGATCCATAAGACAAGTTAATTGAAAGCCTACTTTAATCATAAAATGTGGGAAATAGCTGGAGGGTGAAATATCAGGCTGGGATTAGGAGACTAAAGCTATGTTTTATAAAGGAAAACCTTGCGCCTGGCAATTGTCCTTGTAATGTTGCAAGAGCTGGAGGCATTGAATTAATTCCCAATACAGCTGAGTTCTAATTATCCAAATAGATCAGGGGACCCAGCAGCGATACATCCCCCCACTAAAGCTCACAAAGCCACTTCAAAGCAGTATGTCGGCGTTCCCTGAGATGCTGCTGTGTGTGCAGCCACCACCGGTGGTACCTCAGTCAACATAACCTCGTACCTCCATGACATACTCAGTGATGCTTGCTTTTGTTGTTTTTAAATAAAGGTGGGACATCCACTTATTTAGGTAATGCAAGTAGGAGGACGTAACTCATGCTGAGGTAATGGAGAGTGGGGTACAAAAGGAAACCAGAAAAATGAGGTTTCTGCAGAGGAGCTTGCGATCTCTAGCCGATTTTCCATGTATTTTGAAGGAGCTACCTTCCCAAAAGGACAAAGCCAATAGTTTATGATCTGAGGGTTTATCTGTCGCTTGCTGATGGTGTCTCAGTTTTCCTCCTTTCACCTCTCGTGCTCCTATGAGTTGAAGTCCAGGGGAGGAGGCAGAGCACACCTCTCAGCAGGGTTTCCAGGCTTATTGGTGTTGGATGCGCACACAGGTGTCAGAGGAACTAATATTCCTGCCAGCAGGGCAGAGGGAAAATGCAGAGAGGGGTTGCTGGCAGGTAGATGGAGAAGGAAAGAGAAACCCCAGGACGGCAGAGCACGAGCAGGTCTGCGCTGGGGTTGCTCATTGACTGCACTTTGGGGCTAAAATCCCAGGGCCTCTGGTATTTAACATAGTCAGTCGGTGACAGACTTGAAAGATTTAATGCAGGGTAGAGCCTAGAGACCGGCTCATATAACCGCATGTATTTTGTTCCGTTAGCAGCTTTCTGCTTGGACAGCAATCATAATGGTCTTCTTCCTTAAAACGCATTAATTGTCTCCCAGGTCCCAAGAAGAGGGGGTTCTCTCCCAAGAAGAGTCACGGTCTGGTGGATCGCTCTGGCGTATTCACCGCGAACAGTCGATATCTGAAATTCAGGCAGAGAAATGCCTTCTGCCAGGATGAGCATCGCTTCTGCAGCCAGGCTGCCCATGCAAATCCTTTCATGACTCAGAGAAAGGCTGTGGCAGCGACAGAGGTCCGAAGGCAAGCTGCCCTGCTGATGTTCTCAGTGCAGGACACGTCCAAATCGAGCTTAAGGCTATCGTAGGCATTTATTTTAAATTGACAGAATAGGGTGTGGTATTTTGGGCCATGGGTGGAACGTGGATTTTTGGGTGTTTTCCTGATTTATGATTGGAAATACTTAAAAAGCAATTTCTGTTTTGCAGAAGAATAGCTATGTCATCTTCCTGTGAATAACACAGGGTGTTCACATCTCCATGGCAATTGGACGTGATAAAATAAACAGATGTTCTGAGGTTCTTCTACAAGAAAAGTCCTGTAAAGGTTTGAGGTTTAGTGCTCCTAATGCACATATATCCCCTTGCCTTCATATTTCCCAAAAATAACAAGGTCCGCCATGGGGCACGCTACAACTCATGGGAGAAGCAAATACAGATCTGAAGAGAATTATGGCTGGAAAAATTTTCATTAACTTTGTTTTAAAAATATTGGAGAAGATCTTAGGAATAAGGCACTTGACTCAACATGCCTACCCTTTATTTCCATCTGCCCTAATCCCGTCTTCAGGTTTCATTTCGTATTCTAATTCCTTTCCTCTTTCAGAAATGAGTAGAGGTATCTCTTAAATTCCTCTGTCTCAATCCCCTGTTCTCCGCAGGCTGCCGTACAGCAGCCCCTTGAGGAAGAATACTTATGCTAAATACCCCTTCTGCCCAACGCAAGCATGTTATATGGCTTTTTACCGGTGTGTTTTCGTGGACACGCATGCACACACATATATGTACGCCCCCACCACAATTTCAGGAAACCATAAGAGACCACAGCAGTCAAATGAATTTGAGCCTTTATTTGAACAAATGTCAGAATTTGTTGACCTTCCCAGCGCAGCTGCAGAGCCCTTCTGCCCAAGCTAGCTCCCGCGGGGCTCAGGGCGGCTCAGGGGACTTTTGGGTCTGGGAAGGTGCTGCGGAGATTTTAGGTTGCATTTGCTACACGGCTAGCAGCGATGAAGAGGAGGGGAGGGTTGCTGTCTAAGCCAATTTATTCTTGTCGATGTTTCACTGCTACCTGAAAGCTCGATATGAGAGTGTTGCTGCTTAGTGCTCCGCACTGCGTACGGCCTTGCGGACACGCTGCTTTCCCAAAAGGCTTCATGCTCTTAAACAGATGAAGCAGAGTGGAAGGGGAGCGCGGGGCAGAGGGAGCGCTTCCCCACCCCGCCTGGCAGGGCTCTGGCTGCGCTGGAGCAGCACAGAAGCCTCCCGACACCCAGCCCAGCATCTCATCCACGGCTTTTCTTATCTTTTTTTTTGCATTCTTAAATGCATTTGATGGAGTGCAGTTGCTGGAACACCCCAGACGCTAGCCCAGCTCCAGTGATAAGCCTGGGGGGAAGAACGGTTCAGAGTCTGTTCTGCACATCCCAGCCAAAGTGACTGCTGACGTGACACGGGGCGTCCAGTAGTTGTGGGAGTTGTCAGATTTGCTCTCACTTCATATAAACTGTAAAGAAGAGAGAATTTTATTCTCGAAGAACAATAGAAAGAGGTATTGAAGGCACATTCACCACACTTTCCATCTTTTTGGTACCCTTTAATTTCGGATGCATTGTTCCAAGTTGTTTTTGCTGAAATAATTATAAGGTGTTGGAGTTGATCATCTTCCTGGATGACAGCCGTACCTGGAAAAAAGCAATGAATAAAAGCCACATTAGCAGTTAGCCCTGGGCTGGTTCCCACTGTGAGCCAAGCCTTCTGCTCCAGAGCTCAGCTGTTTGCAGTTGGCAGTCCATTTATTTAAAAGCTGTTAAAATACCCAAATATTTTTTCCCTAGGAATTCGATGAAATTGAATGTAATTAATTTCCGCATTTCTAGCAAGCAGTTAAATTATTTTTGTTCCACATTAGCTAATAAAGCTCTCAAGATGGAAAGCTCTTTTCCTGCCACAATGAAGCAATAATAATATTTTGCTCTTAAAACATCAGCATTCATCTGAGGGTCATAAAACATTTTGCAAAGGTGGACAAATGTAAGGGGTGGTATGTATACATACAGAGAGAGATATATATATGGGCCATCTGTCACAGGCATTTCTATCACAATCTGTTGTCTCTAACTGCTGTCACAGCTGGTTCCGGCTGGGGTGAAAGCTGACCCTCACCAAGGAAATGTGTTAACTTCCAGACCTCTGAATTCTTTAGAGGTGGTTTAAAAAGTTTGAAAACACCCATTCAGTCTCTTTTGCCCTCTACCTCCATAAAAGAAAAAAGACGGGGAATTTTTTTATTATGCTTTTTGCTAAAAAACCCCAAGCAAACAAAACCCCTCAGCTCAAGTTGGCTGGAAGATTTATTAGGGTGAGTTGGGGGGAGCTAATTTTCTTGAACGGTTTCAATTTCATTTCTAAGCTGAAAGAAAATAAATTTTGAACCCTCAATTTTTTTATTAAACGTAATGCTGTTTTCTAGCCAGCCCTAAGTCTAAAAAAACCCCCAAACAAAACCTAACGTGATCCAATTTTAGGTGCCAAGGAAAATCCTTTCTGACCTGGGTAAGAGACAAGTGTGCTCCAGGCGGGCGCAGCAGCCAGGGGAAAGGTCGGGGCAGGATTTCTGGAGAGATTTTTTTCCTCTCCAGGAAAACTTGATGGGAGGCCCATCAGCCCTGGATATCTTCCCTTTATCCAACCAATAATTCAGACTCACAGTCCCCCGCCAACTGCCCGTCCCTTCCGCGAGCCCTTCGGCCCCTGTCCTCTATGTCAAGGGACTGGTTCCCCCTTGGTTGTCTGAGCAGTTAATGGCCAAGCCTCTTCACACGGGCTTGGGAGGTTTAACTTCTCCTGCATTTACCCTCGCACTCCTCGCTGCTCTCTCCTCCCCCCCCGCACTGGCTGAGCCTAGCTTGGCCTCTTTTTTTTTTTTCAAACTTCTGAGATGCTCCTTCTGCTCCAGCACATGAGAAATGTGACCACACACATTGAGAAACAGCCTGCCTTGACTCCTTCCCGTGGAAGCAGATTTGCCGGGGAAGGGGGCACTGAATAGACTCTTTCAGTCCGAAGCCAGCAAGCATCGGTGAACGTGCCCAAAGCCAGGCTGGCTTCAGGGGTCTCTCCCCCTTTGCTGCCCCGGCAATCCTGATGGTGAGTTTTACCCATGGTTACACTTCTTACCCACACAGCCTGCTGCTTACGTCCCCTTTAGAAATACATAAAAATGTGCACCATGCAGAACTGAAGGGCTGCATAAGCTCCTGTAGTATTTAATCTTCAGGGCACACTGGTCTCGTTTGCTGTATGATGTTTCGAAGGGAAAGTCGCATGATTCTGCCTGATGTCAAATGACAAAGCGTAGCACTCTGATAGAAAATTGTTTCCAGTTGCTTTCCAGCAAGTGAAATGAATCCAACCCAAACCAGCCCCTATTACCCATATTCACCCATCCGTGAGCAGATGAAGTTGCATAACAGAGCGTTTAACACCGAGCGGTTTCTAGAGTGAGAAGATAAGGGGATATATCATATTTAATTACGAAAGCAGCAGAGTCAGTTCAGAGATTTAGACTTATGAGCAGCTGTGAGGGTGGAAATAAAACAGACCTCTTTCAAAATATACTTTAAGATCCTTTGCCAAATTCTTATTCACCTTTCAACGAACACTAGCCTTTTTAATTAAAAAGGGAGCAAATTCCATTATTATGAACTGCTGACTGTCAGTAGGAGAAGAAACATCTGTCCTGTGTTAACTAAACTTTCAGAAGGATTTTATTTCCCCAAAATGCCTCCTTTTTATAGGCTTTAGCTTTATTAATGCTATAACTGCAACAAATTGTATCAGTTTAAATATCTACCACATTTTATTCAAAATGAGTGGTACACCTGGCTTTTAATAACCATGGATATAAGCCACGGAAGAGAAATCTTTATGAAATGCAGTGAAATTTTTATGAAATGCAGTGCAGTCACTGGAATTTTTGCCATTAACTTTGCTGGAGTCAGCTTCTGTTCACTTTCAACTCTCATTTCTTTCTCCAAACATGGGGGACAATATCTGTCCCCTGCTGCCACTGGCCCTAAACCAGGCTGGCCAGGCCAGCCCTTCCTTTCCATCCACAGGTTTATCAGCTTCCCCAAACCTGCACCACCACATCCTCCCTGTTGCTTTGCTGAAGGCAAGTGCAACCCACAGCAGTCTCCAGGCCACCCGCCTGGGATGCAGCCAGATTAAATGCAGGCAGGTCTCAGGTCTGAGGCTACATCTGCACCCTGCAGAGATCAGCATCACCATTTCGGTGTCTAAGCAACGCAAATTAGGCTGCCTGGAGCTTGGCAGTAACACAGCCACTGATTTACTGAGGTGGGCAGGAGGACCTCAAGCTGTACCACAGCATCAGCTGGTGCAGGATGCATTCCCCCGTCCCTTGGCATGGCCCCCACCTCTCCCTCCCTCGGTCCCTCCCTGCCATCCTTCTCCCCTGCAGCCAACTGGTTCCAGTACGAGAGCTGGCTCACCCCGAGCAGCCTGGACTATCTATAGCGGATGCTGCATGGTATAAGCTTGACAGATATTAACTATCCTTCTTGGACTTACTCATAGCTTCCAGCAATGCTGGTTTTATCAAACTACAGTAGCTAAAAAGAGGTCTTTTCCCTCTTCAGGAACTCAGCAGTCACCACCTTCCAGGGCATGTCCTAAAATGGAGAAAAAGACATGCACCATCACTAAGAAAACAGAGGTTATAAATATTGACCGGGCTGGAAAACAAGTGGTTCTTTTGTGTTTGATCCCCATTCTTCAGTGCTGGGTACAGCAACAGAAAATGACCCGAACGACTCCCATCAGCAGTAAAGATGCTCGTCGCCTAGAGTCTAAGAGAGGCTTCAGACTTTCTGGATAGCAGCACATGTTGCTACATGTGCACAAAATGCCTGGCTTGGATATTTTATTTAGCTTGGTTTGTTTTCCAGTTTCTGCTTCAGGCCTTGGAACTGGCCTGTTTTTCACACCTGAGGCTCACAAAAGGTCTGTAGTTCAGCGCTAGACACGAGGGAAGGGGGCAGGAGATGGCTGGCAGGGAAAGTGGTGCCTCCAGAGTCCAAAGGGTAATTATTTATGTACCCAAAATGTCACTGGCTGGAGCAGTGATTGGAACAACAGACCAGAGCACTGAGAGCTGTTTCGTGTTGAGGGAACAGGACTCCTCCAACAAGCGTTGCACTCACGGGTGGAATTTCTAAAGTAAATGGAGCCACTGCTCTGCCTCTTGTCCCAGGGCCCTGACCCAGAGCCCGCTGCAGCCAATGGGAGTCTTTCCATCAACTTAAACACACTTGGGATGGAATCTGAGGTACAGAAACACTAGATCTTGTGCACAGAAAAATAACTAGAAAAATTCTGTTGGCTGCAGTTGTTACTATCTTGCATGTTTGTGGATTTGTCTGGCCGGACACATGGTTAGAAGAAAGAATTGGGACTACACACATATCCCCCTAGAGAATTGACTTCCCTTATTCCCATCTGACCAAAACACCAACCCCAACAAACATCTTGACACCAGACTCTTTTCTAAGATGTTTGCTAATCTGCAATGGAAATGAGACTAAAAGGGCCAGATTCCGTTGCTAAACTGTTGAGGGTGGACTGTGCATAAATCAGGGGCAAAAATCTGTTAGAAGAACTCTAGATAAATCCATCTTGCCCACAAAAATCTTTTAGCTGGAGGTACGCTCAGCCGGTTGGGGCTTAGGAGGCTGGGACCCTTACTCCAGTTTGGCCATGGGCCCACTGGGTGATCCGGGCAAGTCACCTTTGTTCTGTGTGGCTCATTGGAGGCACTTGAATTACTCTGCAATTAGATGTTCCTGGCACTCCAGATGCTTCACAGCTGTTGGTTTTTTTTTTTCCTTCACACTCCTGGGCAGTCTATAGAGAAATCTTGCATAACAGAGACTCTGGAGGCACAGTCAAGTCAGAAGTAAATCCTGATGTCGGAGTGTCTCCAAGCCTTTCCTACAAACCTGACACTTCTGTTGACAGATCTTTCGCTCATGCCCAGTTTTACGCCCACTTAACCTGCTTTTATATATCTGTTGGGAGAAATGGTTTCTTGCTGAAAAAATAAAGGTTCATATGTGATGAAATAATGACGGTGCTGGTGAAGCAGCCCTTAGTCAGAGACCTGAGCTGTGGGAGTTCATTGCTCATAGTGAGTACAGCCTTACTTTTGTCGGTACACTTCCTTGCTTAGGATCAAGCTGAACAACTACACAGCCAACGTATCTTCACTGCGATTAACGGAGGTTCACCTGTTTGTGCTAGACTTGGGTTTGCCCCAGTATTTACATGTCTGGTAAAGATCCAGTTGCCTTTTTTTTTACTTGGGCTTTGGCAAATGATAGTTAGGAGAAATATTATTCTGAAATGTGTATACTAAACCTTTGATTGCCTTGAGCCAATGAGAAGCTGTGATTAATTTTAATCCTTTAAATGTTCAAATGCAAATCCAGAAATCTGAATTAAAATATTTTGCTGGAATCACTAAAGGATTGTGAAAGAGGAAATTAAGAGCACAATAACTTAAACAAAAGCTTATGAAGAAATAATGGCAGTGGAATGGGTAATGAGTCAGAGTGAAGGTTGGGCTGTTCAGAGAAGCCTGTAAGAGCCGGGTACCAGTTTGGTGGGATTTGGCGACCTATTGCCCCTTAAGTTTCTGGAAAATCCCAGCCTAAAGCAATTGCTAACATTTTATTGCAAGTTTATATCTTCATAGTAAAAATTCTTAATAAAATTAGCTTTCCTCTGACCTTGTGCTGAGTCCCAGCTAGAGCCTTTGCCTGTGGGTATTCCTGGAGTCTATTGTCTGCAGCAGAGGCTCTGATTTGTGTTGCATGGGAGGAGTGGAGACGGTCTCCCTCATCATGCCAGTGAGATGCTACGGTTTAATTGCTTCTTGTTACTGATACCGGGCAGCAGCCTTACAAAATGCAAGATGTAAAATGTATCTGGGGTTTTTGATCCTGTAAATTCTGGTTATGCATTGTCAATTGATCTCGTGTCATTCATCGTATTAAAAAGTGACATAAGTATTATTTATACATGATGGTTACCCTACTAAATTACTTACAAAGATTTAATAGGTGATAGATGTTTCCATGAGGAACAGGTGTCACGAGTGAGTACAGTCATACGAGCAATAAATAACACGTCATAAAAGACTAACTCTGTAACAACAGATTAATCATCATTAGCCCTCTCTGGGATATTTATAATTGGAATCAGATCATTAATTTTCTGCCTACAACCAGCAACAGGTTAACCAGCCACTTTTATCGCTGAGCTACACCTCTGGAGGCCTGATCCTGATCCTGATTTGCAATCCCCTGGGGCTAGAAATGACATTGCTCCAAGCTCTGTGAACTGGTGCTCCTGGCGCAATGTGCTGGGCTCCTTTGTGGCTACCACAGGCAGGGGACATCATCCCGCTAACACGCTCCTAAAAAGCCCCACAATATTTACTAGACTGTGCACTAGTCAGGTCTAGGGGGAATGACTTTGGGAGCTTGTAATGTCTCTCTTTCTCATGCTGCCAGTCTCCGCTGTCTGTAGTAGTCTGGGATTATGTCTGAGCCTGTGGAGCTGAAGAATTGTGTGTGTGTGTGAGCCACTGCCGGAAATTCGGCATCTGGAATTGATTGTGCCACAGTCATCCTGAGCTGAGCTGGAAGCCAAAAGAGCTTCAGACTGCATGGATGCATATTTTTCCCCCATGCTTGTGGGATTTTTAAAGCGCAGAGCAAACTCAAAAAAATCCAAATCCCAGCATCTCTAATCCTCACAAGTTGACTTCACATTCTTTGGTTTTAAGGGTCAAATTGTGACCCTTGCGCAGGAGACAGGGAAATGTCCCTCCTCCTGCCCTTTCAAACAGCACCCACCATTCCCAGGCACACTGCGCCCACAAAAACCGGCCTGGGAGAGTGCTGGCCCTACCTCCACACTGCCAGGGAAGGACGTGCAGCCGCATTTCACCTCTTTGCACCACTCACATAGTGGTGAAAGGACTGCAAAGGAGGCTGAAAACAGCCCCTCCAGAATCCCACATCTGTCTCCGTGATAGGCATCATCCCTGTTCTGTCTGCCTCCTCGTCCCCTTGGGTGAATACACACCAGGAAGAAAGATGGAGAGCAGAGGGAGGAAGAAGGTAGGAAGGGTGGATGGTGGGCTGCCATCGTGCAGATCCTCATGAAGCAGCCGTGGGACTGCTCTAGGTCACCCTGGGGACCATGCCAACCCTCCACTGCCTCCAGAGTGCCAGCAGCACACGAGGATTTTTACTCCTTTGGCATTGCTGAGCTCAGTTTTGCTCTATTTTAGAGAGAAGTTTCTCTCTGAGGTTTTGAGAGGTTACAACACGACGCCTCTGTGCTGCAGGAGGCAGGAGCCAGAGGGTGGATTCAGCGGCCATGCCCAAAGGCTGGTGCACACAACGGGGCACTGGGAGAGGAGCTGGAGCATCACCCCGCTGTGGCTCAGTCTGTGATACCTGCAGGGCTAAAGAACAGCTGCCACCTTTGTGGCACATGCTGCAAGGGGTTGCAGTGGCATAAATCTGGGAATAAATAACTCACCCTATGGCACAGCCCCCTCCTGGGTAATGCCACAGTATGTGGTGCAGTTAGTTGGGTTTTTCACCTGTTAGAGGCTATTCCAGAACCGCACTGCTCAGATGGTGAGAAACCCCCGATTCCCAGCCTGAACTGGTCTGTGGTCAGTTAACCTCATCTGTTCCCCTGCCAAAATTGCTCTTAAATAGCTCTTCTCTCTCACAGGCAATATCTTTCCAAGTATTTATAGAAAGCAATCGGTGTCCATTCTCACTTGCATAGACTGAAGATGTCATTTCTCAAAATCTGTCTTTGAGGAACTCCCCATGTGATGTGGGCAGTCAGTAGTTCCTTTTTCTGCTGCTGATCTGGTATTTCCCTTTTCAATGCAAAATCAGTGTTTTCTCTTTAGCTGGGGAAATTACTTAATCAACAGTTCCTTATTAATACCCATTTCCTCCAATTTATTTGAGTTTCCTGGTGATACCTAACCAAAGGCTTTACCGAAGTCTTGGTAGCTGAGATCTACCACATTCCTGTTGTTTAGAAAATCACATATCGAGGAAAGATTCTGTTAGTGTAACCGGTGTTACCTTTGATAACGTGCAATATGGGTTTATCCTGTTTTTCTACATCTGAATATGGACGAGACTTCAGGCACACTCAGGTGCTATAATGGTTATTCCATGTATGAAATGCAGTGATTGAAGTTAAAGGAGAGATTTGAAGGAGATAGATACGGAAATCTTCCAGAAGTTAGATAAAACATCAGGAAATTAGGTTTCGAGCAAAATGAAAATGTTTTGGGTTGTTAAATTTAAGAAAATCCTCCATTCTGTTGGATTTGGGACAAGCAAAAAAAAAAAATCTGTGTTTCTCCTTTTAGGTTTCTTTTGATTCATGACACTTGGAAGACTTTGGGTCTTGACAGGGTAAAGGAAACTGTAGATCTAGTGAAGGAGTCCCTCCCCTAAAATCCATTCTTTCTGCCTTTCTCATACTTTCTGGTCACCTTTCCTTCCCCTCTCTCATGAGCTGCCATGCTGGGGGGTTTGATGCCAGCTGGTGGAGAGCAAGGAAGACTTCTGCAATGAAAAACATGAATGCTTTTGTTTCAAAACACTAAAATAAGCAGCAGGAGGCTCTGCCCATGTATGACGAGCCTTTGGGGCTGGGAGGGACTTGATCTGCCCATTCCTGATCAGAGCTGCCTCGTGCCAAAGAGACGGGAGAGATTCAGCTCCAAGCCCCCAGGAAGCACGTTGGGTTCAATGCAGGACTTCGAGAACTCAGCACAGTTTTACCAACCTGGGTACCCAAGCTCACAGAGGGTCCAATAGTGTAAGTTACATGGGCATGTCTTCTGTCTCTCTTGCATGCTGCTTTCCGTGCCAGTCACTTTGGACATTCTCTCAAGCAAGTCACCTGGCGCGCAGCGTGCTGGCCCCATGGAGGGTGACTAGCAGAGGAAACACAAACAGCTCTTTCTCTCTAGCTACAAACCAAGGTTTGCTCACATGTCCTCTTGTGTACTGCTCTTATGTACAACCTCATATGACTAATGAACAAGCAGCGACTGCCCAGGTGTCGGGGTTGAATGTCACTCTTTTTCAGAGGTGTAGGGGAAGGCAGTTCTGAAGGGAGGTCTGAATCTGGCTGGTTGTTCTGTGGCTTTGCCATATGACTATATCCAAATCCCTGTTTTGTGGGTAGAACTGTGCTGCAGTTTACTAGGATAGATTAGCTAAGAGTGAACATTGTAAGTGTCATAAGAAACGGAATAGCAGCCTGTTACAATTTTTACTTTATTGCCTTAAAAAAGCACAAGTTGTAGGAGTAAAATGCCACCCCCGACCCTCCAAACTGATTTAGTGATTCAAATATTCCTGAGCCATCAACCCCCCCAATCCTGCCACAGAATTTGTGCCCAACTCCAGCCAGCAAGTGATCAGTTAGGGATGTTTAAACTGAGAAAACAAATAAACCCTGGTGCATTCTGAAGGGGTGCAGATTTTCACTGCGTATGAGTCTTGACAACGTACATTATGTCTACATTCAGCAACAAATCTGTTATCTTCTGGCCTGTAAAACATGCCACAGATGCAAGTTACAGAAAAACAGCTGCTACAAAAAGGGGATGTGTAAGTAGTTACCATCAAAAAAATCCACAAACCTAAACAAATGCGAACTACTATAATGTCTCACTGCTTACCACAACAGAGAGAGCAAATCTGGTTTAGAAGGGAAATGATGCAAAGCACTGATCTCCAAATCAGGAACATCCCAGCAAGACCTCCCACAGCAACAAAAGAATTAAAAATAACAGGGAAAAAAGGACAGGGCAGACAGCATTACCTGGGCTGCATGGTCAGATCTAGAATCCCACAGTGTTATGATGAAAATGTTTACTAATTAAACCACTTCCACTCTGACACTGTCACTAGTGGCACTGCAATGTGGTACTTCCAGCATCACTACTATGAGCCTGTGCATAGTAAGCATATGATTAGACCGTACAAAGTAAGGTCTCCTAGATATGGTCTTAAGGGCACTACCCCAATTACTAAAATCCAGCTTTCTAATCAACCATATAGTTATGGTTTAGGAGAAGGACCTAGAGCTGGAATTAAAAAGCCCATGGCTTTTCATTTGGCCACCGGGAACATTACCTGCTGCAGATTCGAGCAGGGGTTATTAGGTTACACGAACTGCCATGTGAATATCTGACAAGAAATGAAGTGGACCCTCGAGCACACAGAAATTGGCCATCTCTCAATTATAGGATCATTCTTTGAGAGGCTTGAGTGGACGTGGTCAGCTTTTGGCCGTGAAGTCATGTCAATGGAAAACAAATGCCAGTGAATGAGCTCTTTGACGCTGTACCTGGTAAATGATAGCTCTTCAAAGTGGGATAAGAACTGGACTACACAGAAATTCATTACGAAGCATTGTACAACAGATGATGTATTCTGAGTCTTGGGTGTTAAAATCTCAAAATGTAGCCAGCTATTTGTACTCTTGGCTTTTATATTTTCTTTAATTGCTTCAACCCTTGCCTCTCAATAGACATTTCTGCTACAAGCTACTACAGGGACTGCCCAGCTCCATTCCTGGTGTGACAGTAGAGTCTCAGACTGTCTATGTTTGGATATTGGAGTCTCAGGGTTGGAACTATTCACTAATGATGACTTTGGCCGCTGCAGTGGCATATCGGGCTCTAACATCTTGACTTCTTCCACTTCAGAAACTGGAGCGCATCTGCCTCCCAGCCATCTAATGGTTATGTGCTGAGGAGCTTTCTGCCCAAGTCTTTGCGGGCACATGAAGTTTACAAATATGTGAAAAAGAAAATGCCATATAGCATTTTCTCTTGCCTAAGGATCTACCACATTATAACTCTCTAATTGCTGAGCTCTTTGCAATATAAAAAGAAGAGCTTATGAAAATTCAGAGGAAAAGCTCCCCAATTCCCCAAAGAACTGAAAATGGGAACAACATATTCTGAAAGTTCATCCTCAGCAGCCAAACTCTGATCCAACACAGATGTAGTTGAATATTGTAGATGGAGAAGATTATCATTTTATATATTGTTTCTCTTGCTTTATCATTCTCTACATTTTTATGGGCTAACCACATCTTGCTTCATGTATGAATGTAAATACATATGTAAATGAATACTATTGTGCAAAGTCTTTTTCTGATATCAATAATGGGATGTTTTCATCCCAGGGTTAGCTGTACAGCATACTAAACTGCACGCTTTTGACTTTTGAGTGTTATACTATTTCCTGATAATAAAAGTATGCAACCCCAGTTTATTCCTCTCTATTTAACAAAGGAAACCAATGTTTATTTTGTATGTCTGAAAAGTACAAACTCAATTAAAGGAATGACCAATGAAATACTGACTCAGGAGCTTGTACACAGACTTAATCACACATGTGGGAGAAACCCCCCTGGAAGATTGATTATGCTGCCCATTGAGAATGATGCCAAAATCTATTTACTTCAACAGGAACGAGAACTGGCCAAATCTCCAAGTGCTCAGATGGCCTCTCCAGGCTAAGGGTTGGCAAGAAACTTCCAGCATCTGCTGCAGGATCCTGTCTTCTGCTGTGTATACAGAATTGCTTCTTCCACCCACAATAGCCCACATCTACGAAGACCCCCTGCTGCAAAGGGCAGCCAGCTGGATCTGGGTACCCAGCAGTGCATAGCTTGGATCCCTCAAAGAATTCATCCGTTCTTTTGGTATTAATTTTACTGTACTTGAGCAATGTACAAGAGTGGGCAAAGGTCGCAACTGAAAATGGCCAGTCTTGCCTTGTAACGCTGAAAGCTGATGGCAAGAGCGTTGGTTATGTATTTCCCATTCACAAATACGTCGAGTTTCAAAAATCCCTAATGTCGGTTACTTAAAATATCACTGACAAATTTTAACAGGCCTCACTCTAGCAGTTCTATGTCTGATTTTTAACACATGAAAAAAAGAAGTCTTTTTGCTGGGACAGACTGCATATTCAACATCATGGTTGGTAAAGCTGAAATCAATGACACAATTTTTCATTTGTGGAATTTTCAGTGTGATTTAGACACAGCCACTTTCAGATGAAAAAGACATTAGGTAGGACAAAAAACCACACTGGGCGTTAACCCATAACCCATGAGGGTGGCCTGTTCCACTCCCCTACTACTGATGACTGGCGTAATTTGATGGTCAAACCTATTGAAACTACACAACGTACTCTGTTTTTCAATTTCATAGACTGTGATGTAACTCCAAAACAAGCAATGATTAATGAAATATCATTCGTCCCACCCAATGCAAGAAATGTCACATTGCTCTGAGCTTTGCTATTAGACTGAAAATGTGTGTCTAGAAGAGCTTCTGCAGTGCTGTTTCTGTTAGAGACATGGGAGCTGGTCTTCCCTGCCCCAGAAAATTTCATGTAACATGGTAGGGATGCTCTAGGTACACCTGGAGAATGATTCAAGTAGTTACAATTGGGTATATAGTTCCTTGCTCAATATCCTAAGTCATTGTTATATCTGCTAGTTTTTGTGTTTTGTTTAAAAACCAACAGAATTGGGTTATCTCATGCAAAGCCACAACTGAAAAGGAAGTCTCAGAAGAGAAAATATATGAATTTGGGAATGTCTCGTTCTGTGGAAAGGTGACTCTGTCATGTCTCATCATCAAAGACTACCTCATGACTGACTGCTGTGGGAGGGGTGCGTGAACCCTGGACCAGGAATTCCCATGGAAACCTCAAAAGTTCAGATAGACTTGTTCACTGCTCAGCTTCATCATCTCTCATCCTCATTAAAGTAAAAATATCATATAAAACAGGATATCGCTCAGTAAACCTTCCTCTAAATTAACTCATGCTGAAGGAGTGAGAGATGAAAAAGGAGAAAGCTGAAGAAAGGCACAAGCAAATGCACAAGCAAAGTTGCTGTGTGAAACGTGTCTGCTTCCAGGGTCACGCAAATCAACAGCGGATATTTTAGATAACCTCTTGTGGCTCTAACTTGACATGTCAAAGAGCAGTTCTGCCCTACAGCCCTTCACTTTTTCGCCCCTTAAGAGGGTAACAGGAGATCTTTCTGTCGTCCACTGAAATTTCTCTTCTACCATAATGCTAACACTAGTAATTCGATATATATCAGCCTCTGAAACTGATCTATATCGAGGGGCTGTGGAGGTAGAAATCCCTCCAAGCTTTGATACTATTTTGGGGATTTATTAGGACACTTCCATGGGGCAAAAGACAGTGTTGAAATGCTCGCAGCAACTCACAGCCCCTGGGGTCTGCAGCAAGCGGTCTCCTTTGGATGGCCGCTGTTGTGCCAAGCACGGGTGGGAATTGGGGTGAACAGGGCTGACATGCACAAGACTGATCTCTCTGTTGGTGTCACGGCTTTTTTTGCGGATAATGTAACTACAAGAATGGTTTGCTGAGGAGGCAGTTGGTCTCTAATCCCTCATGGCAGAGCAAATGCGACATGAATGAAGCTGGCAAAAAGCTCTGAGAAAGCACAGTCACTCGGCGACTTACTGTGATGAATATTTTTTTCACCAAAAAGTGGCAATTATTTCTTCACCCATGGGATCTCTGTCTTCTCTCCCTCCAGGCAACAGAGTGAACGTTTACGTTCTGGTATTCCTCCAGAGTGCATTATAATGGCATGACAGAAACGAGAGAGTTATCTTGGATTTGGTTAAACCTCATGTACCGAAAGCATGAAAACATAAAGCCCAAGGAAAGCTGGAACTGAAGAGGAATTTCTTCAACGTCTTCATCTTTCTAGAAGCAGTTTATCGTTTTTGCTCAGAGGTGGTGAGCTGGCAAGCAGAAGCATTCCTTGGTAGGATCACCTAACCAAATCAAATAAATACGCCTGAACTGCAGGCAATAACCTGGGGCACACCAAAGATCCAAACTGAGTCTTGAGGCCCGTTGTCAATGAATTCTTATTATATCACATTGCTGCACTATACACACAGGGTAAGGCTCCACTTGCCCTCCATCATCACATGTTTAACACAACTACACACACATGAGTCTAAAAGCACTTTTGTCCCCCAATAGATTTAATCAATTCTTTCCTTAACAGAGGCTGATTTTCCCAGTTGTTCTCCTGCCTGCATAATGAAAAATACTGTAGTAAGGAAGAAAATGCTGCAGCAGCTCCTGCTTATAATGAAAACCACATTGTGGCAGAGCCCTGAGGACTGGCTGGGGGAGGTGGAGGCAAGGGGGCTCCCTGGCTCTGCTCACAAGTATGATTCAATAAGTCATTTCCAGGGTAAACATATAAATCTGTCCTTCTTGAACAGAATCCAAACAATCAGAAGTATCCCCCTTGCTTTATTCAAAACGTCTCTGCTGCTACTGAGGAAATAAAAGGAGTGGATAAAAACAAACACCCTTTGGTGGAACTCGAAAAAGAAAACATTCAGTGTAAATGTTCAGATGGCCACTGAGTAACTTTGCTCAGAGGCTAAAGTTCTGGCTGCTGCTGATGTTCCTGATAAGTACCCTACCTCACTAGTGGCGTCATGCGCTCACTGATGTTGTTGCTCAGAGTGTTAGGATTAGATGTTAGAATGGATGCCCTGGAGAAAAGGAAAAACAGATGGGAAAGAAGAAAAAAAAAAATCAACAATTCTTCCCCTGCAGCAAATATGGCTTAGCTAATGTGCAAGTCTGGATTTGTACAGAAAGCAGAACCTACTATCGCATCCTGTTTTCATCAGTGTGCCCTGCTGGGGAAGTTTAAGACTGGCTCAGTCAAATGGTGAAGATCAAGAAGAATACTCTTTTTATGAGTGTCAAAACTGCTGTGTAATCTGCAGTGTCAGATTAAAAAAACAGTTCTGATAGATTTTGCATTGCAAATGAAGGCTATTGAGCTGCCACAATGCAAGCTCTCCCACCCCCAAAATCTAGCTCTGTGTATAACGTCATTGAAGAAGGCATTATCTGCTACAATTAGTGTCTGGTAAGATGGCTCGCCCTGCTGTAAACCTGGTGTCTGTATGAGAAGCTTTTCAGACCTAGTGCTATTGTCTGCTATCTTGTTTAAAAAGTTGATCCTCATTGTTATCTTAAAGACCTTTTTCTGCAAAGGCGGTGATGATCTTAGAGAGTTGGTGTTACAACCAAACATCAGAAGTTACAGAGCTGTTTTCCTCTGGATAGTGATTCAAACTGAGTATCTAAAAATGGTTATACTTGAAATCACATCTCTAGCTATGTTCTGGGATCCGTTTCTGCTGCGGAATCCTAAAACTTCCCATCATTCCCTACTGAGATGATACAAACAATTATAAGTCTTCTACTATTGGTCTTCATTGGGAACACCAAGAACAAACCACAATGTTCAGCTTTAGCTCTTTCCCAAATTGTGCTATTCAATGCTTTTCCTTGCAGGCCTTTCCTTTGAATACCAGGCTGAATCTGTGCTGCTAGTCTAGCCCAGCTACACTTATAGTTTGTCTGTTTAGACAGGTTTATAACCTGGTAAAAGGAGGATGCAGAAGATGAGCCAGGTTACCTGAAGTACGGTTGTAGACAGCACAAAGCCAATCAAGTCACGGCCACTAGAAGTCAGGAAGATGCCACCAGGCAGTTCATCCTGTCTGTGTAATAAGCTGAATTCTGCCCTGAGGATCTATAGGCAATTCAGCAACACAACTACAAGTAATTTTCCAGCAAATGCACATAGAAGACTGCATATTTCCGTGGTTCTTTTACAGGTCTTTGGTAGCTGCATACTTATCTTTCCATACTTATCTTCAAATCTGCCAACTTTAATGTAAATCAGTTAGCTAGAAGATGGACTGGACTTTCTGTAGGTCATTTTTTCCCTACCTCTTGCTTAGCTGACTCCACTCTTGAGATTATATTTATTGTAGAAGACTACGAGATGTAATTCCCAACGGTACAAGACCTGACGCTACAACTTCAGTGGGTCATTTCCATCTTGAATACAGCCTCCTCCTGCATTAGCTCAGCTGTATGTGTCACCAAGATGCACATGATCCCATCACTTGACTGTGTTTCTACGCACAAGGGGAAAGGCAGACAGCAGAGTGAGTAGTTAGGAAGGAATTACATTTTTTCTGTCAGTCCTTTCACTAGAGAGAACATTCAGAGACATTATTGGCATAGTCATGTGAAGTGTTTTCCAGACTAGATTTCATCAAAAGACTTCAAAAAGAGTTAGGGACATAATATTTAGAAGATTTTGTGAGGAACAGATTAATTCAGCCTTGCTTTAGAGCTGAAGTAACTCCTAGCAAGAGTAGAATAAAGCCCAACACATTCTGTGGGCTTGTGAGAGATCCTCATTATCTGAACTCATGTGGTTCATGCAGAGTGTGCCAGGGAAATAGTCACTGGCAGGGACCAGAAAGTTGAATCTGTTCTCCCACTTCGAGAAGGGGTAACACAGAGCACCCACACAAGGAAGAGCTGGGGGCACTACAGGAGGGCATAAACATGAGATGGGTTTGGCTGGGACGGGGTGGGTTATGGTATGTACATGCAGGCATCTGGGAGAAGGTTCACAGCTATTCTGGCAGAGGGAACTGCCTCTTCCTTGTGTCAGATACACATATCAGGTCAGACAGACGTATTGGGCAGCTGCTTTATCAGCTGAACATCTTTCATATCAGGTCATTCGTGGGTAGCTTTGATGTTTCAGTGGGGTTTATTTCCCAGTTCCCCAAGGACATCCTTCCCTCCTTAACTGCTCTCTTCCCATGCATAATTTGAAAGCATGGCCACTGAGGGCTGAAAGTGCTGCTGAACTGCTTTTAGAGGCTCAGGACTTAAATTCCCAAGTTGCCTAGGCACAAGGCATTATGATACCAAGCAAAGTGGTAGCCAGGTATTTTTAATGGTCTGGATTTAAGTGACTTACCTACATTTATATTAAAAAAGCCGTGGTGGAGCATGAGATTGAAACAGGATCTGCTAAAGCCCATTTAACCCCTGAACCATCTTCCCCTGGTCTAACTAGAGCTAAAGGAAAATGCCACAAGCTTAGTTCTAGGGTTCACCTTGGAGACACCTCTAAAAAGAAAGCAGACTTGATAGGTATTTCATGTCCCTTAAGGGGTACATTCTGCTTTCATAGCACTTTCTGAAGGTCAGGAAATCAGCTGCTCAGAGCCTGTTCTGAACAGTTTGCAGACTGGGAGCTTCAGCATCTTGGCTAGTGGGATTGTGCTTCAAAGGAAAGTTGGGGGGGTTATGTTGTAAAATTAGGCTTCTAGTCTACATCCATGGATACTTATTGTCTATTATTACAAACTGCTGTTATATATCCTACAAGAGTGACTGCTGAAACACTGCATCCAACTGCTAACAGCTGGGGTGCTGGGGAATATAATGCATGTGCTAAGCCATCTTCTTGGAAGCTCTTTAGATATCTAAATACAGTCTGAAGAAGGAAATAATTTTGACTGAAGATACCTTCCTTTTGTTAGCTTCCTCTCCCAACGGCATTCTTCTGATGTCTCACTTTGTGGAAGGAAGCAGAAAGGCTTGTTGCAAACAGCGAGGATACTGCTTTACCACAAAAGGTCTGGCAAAACGTTCTGTGGGTTTAGTTTCATTTTGAGCAGTACAGGATCAAAAGACCAGCTTCTTTCTTTTCCTGACTCAAAATAAGGAAAGCAGAGGAACCGAACTATTTCCATACACGAGGCTAAAGCTGAATGAACACAACAAAATCTTATCAAACAGAAAAGTTTAATTTGCTCGGTTGCTATTAGCACGAGAAAGACCACTAATTGACTGAGTACTGGAATGGCTGAACATTGATTTCTGGAAAAGTTTATGACTCCTCAAAGAGGTACAAACAACATTCATCAGAAAATTCACATAGGGAAAAAGCATATTCTAATTCACTGTTTCTGTATTCTAACACTTTGAAATTTATTCCATAGAATCCATTTGCCCCAAATATTGTACTGCAGATAGTGAAAATGAACATTTTCAGAAACTCATAGGCTGAACTTTGCCTTGTAGCATTACTACTCTAACAATTGCATCCATATAAAACACAATCAACTGGCAATACATTGACAGAAAAGGGAAAATATAACTAATATCGCTGGATAGTTTATTTTGTATCTCATTGTCCTACCAGCACCTTTAAAGCTTGGTTAGCTTAGGACAGCTAATTTGTTTTTGAAAGAATCTCCATCTGTGTAACATGTTTTGTTAAACCTAAGCCAAATTTGGTAGAAAGGAATTGTATTTTTGCATGCCAGAAAAGGATGTATTTCCTGTTAATTTTGCAGACATGCCTTTTAATTTTCTGTCCAGTGAACTGAGCTCAGATCTGTTAAAAGACAGTCATTACTGAAACCTCCTCTAAGTTGTCACTAAAGTGAGAAACAAAAGCTATTTATTAGAGGTGATCCTTTAATAAAAGGGAAATGAGAACTGGATGTAGCTGACTCAGGGGATACTTCTTAGCTCTTTCTTTTGCCAGGAGGTTACCAAAGAAGGAAAAGTTTTTATTGCATTTTGGTACTGTTTCACTAGCAATGCATATCACAGGACAGTAAGAACAGGTGAAGAGGAGAAGGGTACTGGAATTGCTCCTTTATTTTTGTTGGCTGCAATAAAAGCATTCAATCTCCTCTCGGGTATGTTTTCTCAAGTGCCGAGTAACACAACAATAGAGTAAGAATTGCAAGGTAAGAAGAGTTAGAATCTTCAGAAACTAGATTTGTAAAGGGCAGGTACTACCTGTCTAGATCATCTGGGAGACCTCTCCTATGGAAAAGTGAAATATTTAATCACCTTTTGTTTTCAAGTGTGAGCTGAGAGGTGAGAGATGGGCTTGTGGTTGGGACAGAGACACTACAGAGACCCCATCCTCAGCATCATGCACTGCCTCTGGCTTTCTTTGGGACCTTTGGCAAGTCCTTTACCCCATGAGTAGGAATAAGAATATTTATTTATCACTTTATCTCCTCTGCAAATGCTTTGCCCTGTTAAAACCAAATACAAACGTTGAATTGTAGGTGCTGTGAATAATCCGTCCTAGATACATCTCTGCTCGTTAAAAGCCCAGATCTGAGATCACAGCCTATAAAAGACAGCCCTTGCCCCAACCTACAAAGCGTACATACTGCCCCAAGCATTATACTTCTGTGCTTTGGAATTATCTCCTCTGCAAATGCTCTGCCCTGTTAAAACCAAATACAAACGTTGAATTGTAGGTGCTGTGAATAATCCGTCCTAGATACATCTCTGCTCGTTAAAAGCCCAGATCTGAGATCACAGCCTATAAAAGACAGCCCTTGCCCCAACCTACAAAGCGTACATACTGCCCCAAGCATGATACTTCTGTGCTTTGGAACTTCTAGCAATAAAGACTTGCTTTCTCAGGAATTTTCCTAGCAGCTGATTGCCTAGCTAAGGAAAATGGACAGATATGAGCGTAAACAGACACACAGGTACTGCATGCAAATTATCAGTGGGCAGGGACTCCCTGAGGCCAGCAGTTAGGCTTGAGTAAAGTAAGGTGACCACCTGGCCCAGAGCTGATAGGAAGCAATAAAACCCAAGAAACCACCAGTCTGAACAAGAAAGGAAGAAATAGGCTCCAGCTTTATTCTCACCTATTTTAACTCAAGGGATGATACACAGGATAACCCTGGGGGCCAGGTTCCACTAGCCGCAAGGCAAAACCAGGTGGTTGGTGCAGCAGCATACAACATAGGCCACTGCTTGTCTTGAGGATTTCTGTGGGAGCTGCTCAATTTTGAGCCAGTTTACAAAAGAGTGGTTTTCAGAAGAGCCTGATGGATGCAACGCTCACAAATGTAACTCATGCTTCTGAAAGCTCAGATCTCATTCTAACTCCTTAAGCCATCTGTATGGAAAATGGAACTAAGGTTCCCAAAGCAGCTGTGTGACTGGTTTTTTTTTTCCTTGAAAAGCTTATCGTCTCCATCTGTGGATTAACTCAGCTGCTCTCAGCTGGTGTAGATGAGGTAAATTACTTTGTTGTGTAGCTGAACTTCTCTTACTAGTGGGTAAGCCTTGGCTATATTTAAGGGCTGTACTCTTTACACCCCTGCCCCCCCTCCCCCCAAAAAAACCCCAACAAAAACAAACAAGCCAAAAAAACCCAACTGTATGTATCTGACTGGTTATGCCTGTGAAGGAGAAGTGATTTTTGTTAATGTAGATCTGTCAATTTAAAGGATAAGGAGGAAGCTTAAGTTTGTTCAGTATCAGCAGCCAAATGGGGACCTACCAGGCTCAAGGCAATGAATAAGCTATGGCTTACACCATTTACAGAGTAGGGAGAGGAAAACTAGGATTGAGGTTTGGATTTTGTTAGTCTGTAAAATAACTGAAACAGTATTTATCCCTGTTCATGGAAATTTATAGGAGCTCTGTCCCTAGGAGGAAAGATGTGCTCTGTTCCGAGTTGTGCTTTTTCCCAGCCTATCTGGAAAAAATATATTCAGATAGGCTGTAACAATTGAAGCACAAGCTATTTATGTGTGGCTGCGTATTTCTGACTTGAAATATTTGACAGGCTCTATGTTAAATATGTGATTTTAGTTTCTAAATGTCTGTCTCAAAGCCTCTCTTTCCCCCGTGCCCTATTAAAAGAAAGGCTGTAAGAAAGGAAGTGAGGAAACTTGAAAGTTAAAAACATTCTAGGGGTTTGCCCAGAGAGCAGAGGAGGACGTGAGAAGCCTTCCACAGTATCAGCTTTCCTTGCCCTCTTATTAGTGCATTGAAATTGCTGTATTAGTTCTATTGATCAATTTTAAAAATGTAAATGCATCTAGGACTTTTTAAGGAAGAAGTTGCACTTAGGGATAGATCTCTCAAAGATACCAGTAATAGACTTAGCTAAAACTTTATTTGCTTCGCAACACTTGCCTCCGCAGTTGATGAGGATGTATTTATTGGGCTGAAGGTAAGAAGAAATCACTTCAGCTGTATGTGTCTGAAGAAAGTTTACTTAGAAATCACCTTCCAGAGGCAAAAGATAAGAGCCCTGCCCTATTCAAGAAAAGCATTGGGCTGCCTGGTGTGATTTGTGGTGGGAAGCCGTGTGTTACTGGTGGAGGCTGGCTCAGGCTTGTGCCTTTGCTGTTGTGTCTCAGTGATGATGCCCTTGCCTTGAAACAATGCCCAATGTGTGACCAGGAGCCCTGTGCTGCTGGAGCTGGTGTCTGCAGGTAAGGCACAGAAAGGTGGTCCTGATCCTCTCAAAGTCACTGAAGATCCTATGATATTTTTCAAAAGAAGAAAGGGTTTAGTGCTAGTGCTTTAATCAGGTTCTTTGCATCAAATGAGTGTGATGGGATGTGATGGCTGCTGCTCTTACAGAGGTTGCTTCATGGTGTCAGCAGCATTCAGGTGAGCAAATCAAGCTATTGCCCTTACACTGCACAGTGACGGTCATTAGCAGACTTGTAGATGGATGTCACTGATAGCCTCAGAGCTGGACAAAAGAATTTGTCCGGTTGTTTGCAATGCTGATGCAATGATTTGGTTTGAGAGACACCATAAGCTCAATGCGTACTGTCACCTTGAGAGCCCTGGGCTGCCCAGGTACAACAGGAGAGACTGAGCTATTTAACATCATTAACGTGCCGCATCCCAACTCCTGCCTCCCAGGTCGGATGATAAAAGCCCTGGTAGTGCACTTTGCTGTCCACTGGCTCTTTCTTATAAGATTGTGCAAAAACAATGAAGATGGGCCATCTATGTTACCTGTCTGCCCAATGTGATCAGGGTAATATTGCTGGCTTTTGCAAAGGTAAAGGTAGCGATAAAGCCTTGCATTGAACCTAGCGGCTTTCTCTAATGTGCTTCAATAAGCCTGCAAATTTAGGGGTGTAGAAACCCAAGTAACTGTATAATATTTGTTGCCCTTCACACAGCTGTGCTCAGTTGTTGACAACATGACTTGGGAGAAAGCAGATGGTTTTGCAGTCCAGAAGTCTGGAATTCATTAGTGGAAATTTTCAGACGTGGGTTGGTTGGTTGTTTTTTTCTTTTTTTTTTATTCCTTGGCTTAGCTACAAGAAGTCAAAGCAAACAGAGCTGAAAATTCATAGTGAGGGGTGTGAAAGAGTTTCTTTGCTCTCTTTCACCAAAGAAGTGACTGGACAGAAAAATCAAACACTTGTGAATTTCTTTTTCCTGGTTTGCTTTATCTGTGACAGCAAACCTGTACTGAGAAAAGGAGCTCTTAAGAGCTTCTCTGGAATTCAGGTTTATTTGGAGAACACCAACACGATACTTGCTACTAAAGACTGCAGTTGTGCTAACCACGTAAAGGAAAGGGGAGGAGACAGGAGAAGTAATGTTAATTTATTTGCTGAAGAGTTCAAACTGTGTAGTTTTTCCTACAAGGATCTTTTTCTCCTACACAGGAACCCTGCACAGAAACAAAAACTGCACGGCGAATGTTAACCTGTGACATCCTGACTCGAGACAGGAGCAAAGCTCTTTGATACTGAGGTGCCGTGTCTTGCAAAGGTGGAATTTTGTGTTTGCACTTTCTATTGGATGAGTTTGTTTTCTAGGCACTTAGCGAGAGCAGACCGCAGCATTTCAATAATGCGACTGCCTGGAAGAAGCTGGAGGTGGCATTATTTTGCGGGGAGTGAAAAATTCTTTGCATGAGTAAAAGTACAGGAGTCCTGCAGCCCTCCTGAGCCAGGCGCCAGCCCCGCTGCCGGCCTGCTGCCCTGGCACGGAGCTCTTAGCCAGGTTCTGCTTTGAGCTCTCCCTTCTCAGAGTCTCAAATCTGTTTCTTCCACTTTGTAGGTTTTCATCCATTCCCACCATCTAGATTTGTTGCTCCAGGCTCCTCCTATCTGGGGGGGGGGCAACAGCATTGTCCCAGCTCCTGGCAATTCATTTCTAGAGTGTTTTCCTTGAGGTCCTGTGCCCCAAGCCTGCCCCAGGAGCCACCCTTCCCTGCCATGTTACTTCCCAGTATCGTGTAGACAACACGTATTTCCCGTCTTGTTACACTCCTCCGATGCCAAGCACGGGAGAGGCTGGGCTCTGGAGCAGGGCCCACAGCTTTCTGACAAGCACAAGAAACACAGTAACAAATAATAAGGCTTTGGAGAGCCGCCTTTTCAATAAGCAAAAGGGAGGCGGAGAGAGAAAGCAGGCGTGTGAAACCTCTCTTGCTAAAATCTTTCAGCACACACTGTGGATCTGCTGCAAAGGATATTTCAACATGAGCTTCTGGAAGCTGTATTGCTCATGAACGCCGAGGTGGTTTACATGCACCTACAGCCTGGGAAATCCTTCAAGCCTTACGTAAACACAGGCTAACAAAACTACTTTGCCTGGGACTTCGAAAGTGTTAGGTAAACTTCTTTGGAATTGGGAGACTCGATTGTTTAAAAAAAACAACCCTGTTTCTGCTTCTCATTCTTAGTCCTTTTGTATTTCCAAGCTGAGTTAGGTGTTATCCTCCTATGCAGACATGGGGGGAGCACATTCAATATGTCATAGCAGCCTCGAAGCAGAAGTCATGTCATAGGAAAGCTCTGCCCGTATCTGGACAGGACGATGACCCTTGCCAATTGGAGCTAAGGACTAGCTAACCCCTCGGCAGCCCTCGTCTCTAATCTATAATGTAGAGAAGGTGCTGCAGCTTGTTACTTCACTTAACATCTGTGCTCCTTGCTCTGAGGCAGCCAGTAAGCAATGTGACTAAGAGAAAACGAAATTGGAATTTTTTTCTGTAAACTGGAATGTGTAATTACGGCAGATGATAATCCTCCATTTCTTGGAAAAGGCAAAGACTCTTAGCTGGGCTTTCCTTAGCATGACTCAGTTCAAAAAGCAAATGACACTTCATAGAAATCACTGCAAAGCTAAAGTAGCAAATTTCTGGTCCTTAGTGCCAAGGGTGCTGGTGCTTGCTTATGAACCAACACTCTTCCCTTCGGTTCCCAGCACAGAAATTCTTGTTCCAACTCCAGTGGCAGATGCAAGACAGACTGAAGCTGTTTCTTCTGCCTTCTTTTAGTGCTGCTTGTTGTAAATGAACTCAGAAGATATGCGATATAAAATAGAATTGTTCCTTATTTGAAAATTTCTCATGAACTTATGATGTTTTTAGCACGTACAAGTTAAAACTGCATTCATTTAGGTTGCTTAGAAGTAATTTCAATTTTTCATGCCAGCTGGATTTATAAATGCACATACTCCTGTTAAATATTGGCCATTTCATGCCTTTAATTCAACACCTATCTGTGTTCGAGTTAATTTAAAATGTAATCAAACTGTATTGTAACAACATATGAGGCCAAGCTCTGAACCCGAATTGACTGTATTGCATTCGGATGCTCTCTTAGGCTACGGCAATGCCACGTGTGTGGCTGTACAAGCACCAGTTTAAACATTGCTATGGTTAGAAGACTTTAGCACTACTTCCCTCAAAAACAAGGGCAGAACCTTTGTAGCTCATAATGCCAGACGAGACTTGTGATCATCCCGTCTGCCTGCTGCAGGATCCGGTGGTAACTGCCTTGACGTAGAGTTGATGTCCTGCAGCATGATCATTTTTGGGGTGTGGAGGAGAGTCTGGTGCACGCAGCTGTACAAATAAGGGATTTAGCTGTTTTGGTTTCAAGTTTGCCAGCCAGTTTTGGTCAACTGAATTGAAAACTGCCTGTGTTTGCTGTCAAAATGTACAGCTTAAAAGGTTTTAGATCTAACTTGAAATCAAATGTTATGATTGGAGGAGAATATTTTTTAAGAGTAAAAACACTTCATTTTAAGACGTAACTAAAATATAAATACATAAATATCTACTCCTCTTTGGCTTTCTGGCAACTCTCTCCTCCCCCCACCCCCCAAATTCTTCCCTAAATTTTGTCCAGGTTATAGTGACCATCATCTTGTTTCCCACTTGCCTAGATACAATGATGGGGTAAGCTGAGGACAATGTTTTGCTTCAAAACTGAATTTCCTGCTTTCAGTCAACCTACAGCTTACCTCATCTGCTGTGTTCACACCAAAATAATCATAGCCCAATGACAATACCACAAGCAACTTTGGTTGCCAAAGGCAACTTTACAGTGCAACAGCATAAACATCCCCATGGGGGTGTCAACCTTTCATGCATCTCATGGGATACCCTAAACAGGAGGTTCTAAATCCAGTTAGTAGTTGGAGCTATTAGGAGTAGCTAGAGTCCATCTGAGTGAACCCAAAAAGAAATTTTAAATTTTACTCTAACACAAAAATCCTACGCTGAATAGGAGGGAAAATTATATTAAAAAAAAGGGAAAATACAAGGAATTTTTACTGGCAGTAAAACAGTGCAATTCACAGCTTGGTCGTAACAGTTGTTTAACTGTGTAGTTTGCAGCAATTGTCAGGGGATAGATTTATGGCTGGACATGAGCCCGACTGAGGGGCGGTAGCGGCAGAGGTGGGCTGGTGTGGGACATGCACTCTAGGTGACGCAGTGGAGGAGCTGCCATATCGCTGCACAACTTTGCATCCATTTTGTGCTAACTTACGGTTGACATCCTGCACACTTGCCATAGGTTGTACAGCACTCTGTTAATTTATCAGCATGCAACTTTTACTCTGCCTGTCACCCTGTCCTATAGAAATGCTGTGTATATAGTGAACAAATTGGTGTCCTGCATTATTTCTTCTTAGGTGCTTCCTAGTACAGAGGAACTGCACAAGAACTGAGCTGGTTTTGCATATGGATGGTGATAGAAAAGTTTATCTTGAAATCCCCTGTGTGCAATGTCTTTATTTTTGCCAATGCAAATGTGCCCAAACCTGATTTTGACAACTGGTAGATTATGGTAGATCTAATAACTCTAAAACTCTAGGAACAGAGATACAGAGGGGTCATTAATTGACAGTGTAAGAAAATTAATGCTTCTATTGAGGCATAGTTTATGTCATTTTTCTTTGAATAAGCTGCCAAAGAACAAGATCATAAACTGTTACAAAAACAACTTAAAGATACTGTAGCTGTGATTTGTGTCAAGCATTCAGAAAGGAAAAATACAGAAACTGTAGGCAAGAGCAGGTATCAGTTCAATGGCTGTGACTCCAAGACGGAAAATATCCCGTAAGATGAGTTTCTTTCAATCATTAATCAGTTGCTAGACAACAGCATCGCGTCTCTATCATAACTGTTAACGTATTTATCAAAGCTGGGGAATCTCTGGTCACCTGTGGGCATTTAGTGCTGTTCAGGCATGAGGTACTTTACTTTCAGCCTCTTTTTAAATAAATAGTAAGACCGCAGCTGCAGTGTTAAATACACCAGTCCTAAAAATTACTGCTGTATCTTGAATCTGGCTCACCCCGTTTATTTATTTTAATCACAAATGGGAGAAAAAGGGAAAGAGGGGTAGTGTTTAAGTTCCCAGTATGTAATCTTTTGATGCCTATCTTGATTGTAGAAGGAAGTGATAGGGACAGCAGATTTGAACGTGTGAGGTAAAGCCAGATGCATCTTGTTATACGGGCTGCTTTTAGAAATTTGGATTTGTTTTCTTTTAGTCTAGAACTGCTGATAACTGGAGCTGTATGGAAGCAATTCATACTCCCAGCGCCTTGCTTCCCTCCAGCTCCTTCCAGTTGCTGCTGTAGCAGCTTCTTGTGGGGCAGTGGTGGCAGAAGCAATGTTGGGGGGTGACAGGGTGGAGAAAATTGGACTGTTGTTTAGCATCCCCTTGCCTTGCTTTGTGGAGAGTGCAGGTATGCGTTCTGGAAAACAGGAGGTTTTGATTTGCAAAATCAGAAGCTTTTTGCCAGAGAACTGTCTAAAGGGCAAACCGGAGGGCAGCCAGCAGCAAAACTATTTTCTAGCTTCAAAGGTGTTCCTTTCAAAGGCCAGTTTAACTCCTTGAAGTATTAAAGCTGTGAAAACAAAGCAAGAGAAGAATGGAATGAAATTGTTCTTACCAAAATAGCAAGCCAGGTTCCTATGCTTAGAAATAAAATTAACCAGAGCAGTGTAGAAGTTGCACTTCCCCCTGCTCTGTGGTGTTGAGTGAGCCAGTGCAGCTTGGGAAGTGCCAAATTATTGCACTTGGAGGGTGGCTGCTGCCAGGAGAGCTCTACGGGAACTGGGGAAGGAGTGTAAGACTTTCCTTTAATGGAGAAGTAAGAGGTGATGCTGTGGCTGGTCCTGTGGTGTGATTTAGCTGTATAAGCCATATGGAGTAGCTGCGGTACCTTTTGATTTTACAATCAGCTCCCTGTTCAAACACTTTCAGCGAAGCCATAATTTGGTGTATACTGGAAAGAATTAAGGATTTCTTTTAATGCTCTCTTTATCTTTGGAATTTAAGCTTTTTGACTTCTTACATGAACATGCTTTCCCCAGCTGTTGTAAGTAGCTAGCTTTGCTCCCTCCAACCCCAGGTAATCTGTGAGAATCCTGTATTTATGAAAAATACTGAATGGATGGCCCCGATCCCCAGAAATGGGGCAGGGGAGGGCATGTATACAGCTATCCATATCGCTCTGTCAGCATTTCTCACTCTTGACCTGAAGGACCACACAACAGGCTGAGAAAATTAATCCAGCACCAAAAGCTAGCTTGCTTGAAAAATCTACAGACTTTTCCAAACACTTCTTTTTCTTCCTGACGCTTCCCATTAACTTATTTGCAGCTCCTGTTATAAGGAATTTACATCAAAAACCCAGGAAACCACTTAATGCTGTTTAAAACATAATGCTTTAGATGAATTATTCCTAAATGCGCTTTTGTGTTTTTAAAGTATTTCAAATCTGGTTAATTAGCCGGGTTGGTTTTACATTACACATGCTCATCACGACAGTTCTGCTGAAAAGCCGTCATTGAATTAAGCAATGGTTACTTAATTCTCAATCATAGGTATGACGTTGATTCACATTTATGCGTAACTCCTCCTAACACACATAATTTTTAGCAGTTCAAAGACAGCTGTCTGACAGCGACGAACGGTGATTAACTCTCCCCTGTTCTCAAATGAAAAGCTGTTAATTACTATTATATACTCTTAAACTGAAAATACAAACTCCTTAGTCCTCGACAGATCCTAGGTGAACAGCTAGTTGACACCTCCGCCGAGAGAACCCTCAATATAACAAACATGTTTTCCTCTCCTTTGAACTTCTCAGCAGAAGAAAGGTGTTGCTGTCTTCACTTCAAAGGCAGTTGCCGATTATCTTCAAAACTTGCTGTGGAGCTGAGATGGATGCAGAGGGCAGCCGGCCTTTCCTACGTAGCTGTGTCCTGTCCTGAAGCACACAGGCGCTATGCCATGCACAGCCCAGCCTCCTTCAAATGCCAGCAAGGTCAGCCCCTTACATTTGTTTTTTCTTTGGTGAAATTCAGCTTCACTGGAGTGACTCCCGGTTAATAGCAGTCACCGTTATCGGACTGGGAAGAAATCGGGGAGAAATCCAGATCAAGCTGGCAGCCAAAATATTCTTGAGAGCCTTGGTAGGGAATAACTCTGTCCCATTCTGTTAAAATTAAAGTGATGGTGATGGCAGTGTTCAGTTTTCCTCGATGTTTTAAATATTTTTATTGGGAGTAATACATAAAAATTGCAGAAGTGCAGGAGTCTAGTTGAGGAGGAGGATGATCCGTAGTGTACAATGGCTGCTTTTGGTCTCTCAATTTTCACGTTTTGAAGCAAGAAAAATTCTTCAAGGGAATCTTTCCTAGTGCTCCTTTTCTCCAGTTTGTTATTTCTGTCTTTTTTTATATATATAAAAAACTAAAATAATGAATTGTCATTGTTAATATAAGAACTTGTGCTGTGTATTCTAGTATGAATCTAGCAACAGGCTATTAGTTCTCAGAAAATGTAGTAGCCACTCAACCAGCAGTCCAAAAAGGGTAATTTAAAAGGAGTTTTATAACCCAGCTATAATCATAGAAGTGCTGGAGTTGGAAGGGACTTCCATTTGGTCACCCATCGTCCTTCGCACCATACACAGATCACTCACTTTAACAATGCCTCACAGGACAGGGCCTGCTCCAGCAGTGTCACCAGTGAGAGGGCCGTAAACCAGCCTTTGCAGCCTGTTCTATTGCGTAACTGCTCCTCCTCGTTTTTTCCTGATATTTATCACATTTCTTCCTTTTTGCAGTTCACATTCATTACTACTTTTTCTGCCCCTGTTGACTAATGAGAATGTTTTGGTCCTTTTACTCCCTGGGACAACTGAATTTACTGAAACTCCTCAGTAGGAAATTCAGTCCCCTTTGGAGTCTAGCATGGAACAGAACAAGGTATTTAGATATGTATCTGAATCTTTTGAATATGCAAACGCAGTTTGAAATAGCTGTCCTTAAAATGCTGCCGCCTGCTTTTCAGGGCAGATCATAAAGGCCGTAAGATCTAGTACCTGCATTAGGCTCAGAGAGAGCCTAAGCATAAATCCCTCTTCTTTCCAGCCACATCCGGAATGATTTTCATTGCTCTTTGCCTTTGCCTAATGGTGCCCCAGGCAACTTCCTTATTACCTGACGCTAAAACAGTGATACAGTATTCTCCATACTGTACCCTACTATTTCCTACTTCTATTTTTGATCACTTGTGCAAAAACAGAAAGAAAGAAGTAGCTGGGCAAAAATTCCTGATCCCTAGAGTATCACTCAGATTCGTGTTCAGACTTTCATGGGAAGTTGCATCAGTTGATTTTCCTGTTGATTCTCAGAAGCCTGTGTCTGGTTTTGGCTGGGATAGAGTTAATTTTCTTCCTAGTAGCTGGTACAGTGCTGTGTTTTGGATTTAGGGTGAGAACAATGTTGATAACACACCGATGTTTTAGTTGTTGCTAAGCAGTGCTTACACTAGTCAAGGACTTTTCAGCTTCCCATGCTCTACCGACTGAGAAGGCTGGGGGTGCACAAGAAGCTGGGAGG
>NW_008796044.1:13934177-13936341 GCF_000699145.1 Aptenodytes forsteri
GAGGAGTGAGCGAGCGGCTGTGTGGTGCTCAGTTGCCGGTTGGGGTTAAACCACGACACATGAAACCGGCACCCTTCAATTTACAAACTCTTTGTCAAAAGTGCTGTTTTGTTTTTTTTTTAATAGTCTCCTGAGAAAAGCACTTTTCCAGAGTACAGCAGAATTGCTGTATTATTCTTGTGATGTATATGGCAGATGATATTTTCACATATTTTGGCTTTTAGACTTTACCAAGTTTTAGGGTGAGACAGGATCAGTTTGATCATCTCATCTGAGTGCTGTAAAATCTGTCCCTTCAAGCCAAACAAACCCAGCAGTAAACACAATTAGTTTCTTCTCTAATACACTTCCAAAAAGTCACGAAAAAGCCAAACGGCATTAGACAGATGAGTCTGGGAAGCGTTGACTGATAAGTTATCAAAGTGATATGTTAACTACTAATTACTGCAGTTCATACTTGCAGTTGAGTCTCATTTTTGTTTAGTTTTCTCCCTGGGAATGTCACATGGAAACATGAAATGTCTTGCATGAGTGAAATGTTAGGCTCTGACTCGTGATCTTTGGCAATTAGTGTTGCAGTGATGTTAAAAAAAAAAAAAAGCGCTTCTTTCCTACTGTCTGCACCACTCATTAGTTAAAATGCACGTTGCACGGGGAGCAAAAAAAAGTTTCTTTATTGCATATAATTTAATATAAATAGCAATGCTACTTAAGATGCATAGCTGAAATTAGGAACCTCCTCCTTTGCTTGGGCTGGACTGGGGGAAACAAGATCAGAGGTTGCTTCAGAGGAGGAGCAAAGTAACCTAAACAGACAAGACAAACTGGAATGGAGTGTCAAAATGACTGGCCTGATGTCACACGGCAGGTCAGTGACAGAGCTGGGACTACAACCCTGACAAATCATGGGCCTGTTTGGTCTTATTCTGGGGGTGGAAGGAAGGAAAACGAAACTGGTTTTTATGGAGCATGGTGTGCATAGCTGTTTCACACCGGCAGTAAAAAATACACTTAATCTATTCCTTCTTATAAACTAATTCAAAGCAGAATTGCTAACACTATTTTCTTTCATTTTATGACTTGAAAATACTTTATATACTTTAAATGTAGGTTTTTGCCTTAAAATTAGTTTCCCTTTCTTAAAGTGGCACCAAAACTTACAAAAAAAACCCCCAAAAAGGTCTTTTTATAGCTGAAATGTTGATGTTCCAATCTTTATCCTTCATTCAACTTCTCCATCAAAAGTGACAAAATTTGAAGGAACCACTACTTTATGTGAAAAATTAACTACAAAAAGAAATGTGATAGAAAATAAGCCTTTAAGTTCTAGCTTAAATAAGATGCCTTGCACTTGAGTTTCAGTAACTCTACGTATGAGATAACTAGGATCATCTCCATGAAATATTCTGGTACTTTTTAGTAAGGAAGAAGAACTATAAGCAGGCTGGATCATCATGAAACTTTACGTATTTTTAAAAAATAATTTTTGTTCAAAAAATGTCTTGAGCTACTTCTGTCAATGCTTGCAGTCCCAAGCACGCTGCAAGGCACTTGCTTTAAAAGTCACCGTTCCCTTTGCTCGGAGGAGGCTCCCTGAGGTAAGAGATCCCAAGTTTCTTTAGAAGAAGATAAAGATCGAGCCTGCTCCACGGGTCACGCCTGCAGGACTGAACTTGCACTGAGGTGTGCCCTGCGGATGATGCCGGCTGGGCCAGGGCCCGTGGCCTTCCTCACCCTCGCGGCGTCTGCCCCTAGAGAGAGCCCAGCCCGGGAAGAAGAGGCTGGAGGAGGCTCCTGAAGCCGATCTGCAGTTTCTTTCTTGCCAAGTAAATGGAAAAGACCACACAGACTGACCAGGAGTTTAGTCTGCTACCGCAGGGAAGGGCTTTCCCTCAGGCGGAGGCCAATGGCCCTCGCCTTTGGCCCTCGGTCAGCTGAGCACGAACGCAGGTGCTCTCGGTCCTGCCTGTGCAGATGAAGTTGGCAGCCGAGTGTCTGTTTCTAAATGCTTGTGGCTGAAAAGGCTGGAAAACGGGGGACGCTTTCCCCTGCCAAGCTCGGAGAGGGGCTGCGCTGCCCCTCCGCGTCAGGCCCGGCCACGTTGCCCTGACAGGATGGACTGCTTCGCCGCCCGTTCGGGCTTCTCCGTGTGCGGGAGACCCCG
>NW_008796044.1:13936910-13957458 GCF_000699145.1 Aptenodytes forsteri
ACAGCGGGTCCCGGGGCTGCGGACACCCGCCGTCGCTGCCCCCCGCAGCGGGTTCGTTCGGGACTGGCTCCGCTGCATCCATTTTGTGGGGTGGGAAGGGGGAATGACCGGCTCTTGCGGTGATGGCAGGTAAAGGTAAAGCTCCTCCGACCTCCCCCTCCTTCCAAGGAAAGGAGATGGCATTTCTGTTCCCCACAGCCTCGTCTCTCGGTGTCCTCCGTGTCCGGCGGCTTGTCCCTAGGTCTTGTGATGGGAAAACGTCCCGTTTCCACCGCCTGGCTGCTCTGGGGGTATCTTGGCTGCGCTGTTAACCTTTGCTCCTCCTGGTCCAGATGCCTCTGTGCATCACTGCTTTGGCTGATGCATAGGCTTCTTGATGCGCTTGGCTCTGTCTTTCCTAATCCAGGATTCGGGATTAGTTGTGACTCACTTCCCAACTGCGGCGATAGGAAGAACCCTTGTGGTTTTCAAACAAAGGCTGTGAAGGAGCTAATTCTTAGCTGATGTGAGTTTTTTCACCTTCCTTTATCTGATAAAGATGAGATGGTGAAGATAATACCTACATCATGTATACAATTGCTTAGATATGCTTTGGATCAGATTAAAATCAAAGTGCGGGTTCAGAAGCTGCTAATGCAATGTATTTTAGTTACAGAGGAAATTTTAGCGAAACTTTACCTATTCCTTCACTGAAACCTCCTCTCAGGTCTGGAAGGATACTTTTGTTGAAAGCAGAAAAATTTGTGCTTATACTTCTTAGCCATCATGAGCAAAACCTCTTTTGTGAGATGCAGACTGAAAGTGAGCGGCTACAGCTCCCAAAAATGTATTTTCTGAGCTAGATATCTTTTCCCTGCCTCCACATCCTCTTTAATTGTAACCTCAGAAAGAGCAAGCAGTCTAGCGAACGTCTTTCACTTGAATGGAAACACGAGGTGATACTGTTTGAGCTTCTACGTGACTCTTGGGTTGCTATCAACGAACAAATGCGGTGTCTTCTAAACAAAACCCCTTCAGGTGAGAGACTTGGCTCAGTGCCTAAGCAAACCAAAGGTGTTGGTGGCAAGCACTAAGCAGTGAGACATGTAATGGTAATATCAAAAACTTAGCACATCTGGGCTGTATATTGATTGGGAAATGGGGTGTTAACAGTGTTAAATGAGTTTGGAAAAACATCTAGCTTGGGGTGGAGTAACTGACTCAGTATGAAAATGACAAAGAGAGCAGCAGTTCATGAAGTGCAGTGAGAGTAGTGCTAGTTTATTTCCCATCAACATTTAGAAACCTTTTATGTGACATTTCTTATCATGAAAGATGTCCCATATCCTCCTTGCTATGCAGAGCTGCTGTAGGAAGCGCAGGAGTTCTTGAGGTGTCAACCAACAGTTTCTAAATTACATTTTTTGGTTTTTAACAACATATCTTTCCAGGTTTAAGTGTTGAAAATATGTCCTGTTGTGTTTTCTCTGACTTCAAGTAGCACATGAGGATTCAAACCCATTGTTTTCTGTTTTGAAAATACATAGGTCAATAAATACTGCCATAAACATTCTCTTTAGGAAACAAACTTGAGATGTTATCACACTGACATGTAAGAACACAGTATAGCAAAAGCATGCAGGGTTTAAAAACCAGGTAAGATGCTCTGAAACTGATGATCTACCTATCTTAAATCAAAATTAGTTTCATCAAGATATGAAGTTGAGACTGGGACTTTCTCAGAGCTAAGTTTCTGGCATCAACAATGTGCTTGCCTCAGCAGAGGCATCTTTTATTTTTGAAAAAATCATTAATTTTGTTCAAACTTCAAGTATAGGCTGCCCCCTTCTTGATTTTGGTGAAGGCTTGCAATTGCAAGAGTTCTTGTCGATTTTCCCCACAAAAAATACTCAATGAACTTTTCCTCTTCTTGATGCTCTGCTTGCAATTCTGAAAGGGAAAGGGGAAACTCTGAAGTCTTGATATGCCTTGCTTTCAGTGTCTGCACCTGATTAAAGCTAGTTTTAGTAATGTTTTAACAACCTTCTGTTTCTGTTTTGAGTATCTGATTCTAAAGTTAAGCCATACATGATTAACCTAGTTCATGCTTCTATGCAAACTCTGTAATTATGGAAAGTTATAAACTAGATCTAGCATTCGGGTCAAGAGAGCAATGCCCAAGTAAAACACTTCTTAAATGCTTTCATTGGATTCTACGTTTGTATGTATGACTTAGGAAAGTATTTCATTGCTTATGTTGTGCTGACAAATAAACATTACCTTACTTGATACATATCACTTCAGTGTTGCATTGGCTTAGAGAATACTTGAGTATTCATTGGGGAGGAGAGATGCAAGCTCTGGAAACTGCATCTAATAGCTTGGGGAGGCCATTATAAAGTAACTTGTGAGCATCACAGAACTCTCTTATCACGAGTATGATTCAACTAAGATTCAGTCATATTGGTTTGCTTCCAGAAGGAATTAAGCTACAAGAAGTTTTTATCAAAAGTTGTTTCTACATGAGTTGAGCAATGTGCTTTAAATCTAGCCAAAATGATGACTGAGTAGGGAAGAAAATATGCAAGTGGGTAAATCATGAAACAGAAAAGTACTAGAGAAACAGTGCTGAGAGTAAGATTTATTTCCTTTAACTGAAAGAGTTTAATATATTCCTTGAGAAGTCAGGCTGCAGCTATTGCTTTCCTTGTAAATGGCCCTGGTGACTTCTGCGTCTTCTAATTCACGTGTGTGGAAGCACAGCTACAGTTCCCTGGAAACAAGGATCTTTTAACAATTGCAGCACACTGATAGCTTTGTAAGGACGGTCCCGAAGGAAGGTTTTTTCCTGGAGCCAGAGATGCCACATGGAACATACAAGGCTGATGCGTCTTAAATACATTGTGAAATCTGGCCTAGAAAGTAGAGCTGGATCTGAAATGAGGTGTGTAGCAATGTTTTGGAATGATGTTGAGAAATTTGTATTGAAGAAATTGAAGAATGCTGCTCTTGAGGTTCGTGGTTAGTGCTAGGGAACGGTAAATATCTGTCTGGAAAAATGATCAACAAGCTCTCAGTCTAAGGTGACTACATAACTGGAGGCATTATTTTTCAAAGTGTCCATGAAAAACAGTATTTAGCTGTTCAAATTCCCAAATACCTCTTTAAATGCAACTATTGTCTTAGTATCTCCATTAACATTGGACACTCTAGAAATAATTCGGCTGGGCTCCTCATAAATCTCACTTCTGTAGCAGAAAAGCATTTTCCACCCTTTAATCCTTCCAAGATAAATTCAGAGACCAATGTAATAGTCTCTTAGTCTCACTGTCAAATCAACAGTATTAATGGCTTAAAACCAGTGGAGTTACCGAATTCACAACAATATTTATAAGGGAGATTTATTGGTGTATCATGATAACAGCTTCTTCACAACAGCCATTTACAGTTCAAAGCCTTAATTGAAGGGGAAGAGGGTGTTAAATTTCAGACAAAGGCTTTCTCTATTTAAAACACTTGCTTGTCTGAACTGCTTATCTGTTGTGCTCTTGAAGTCTGGGGTTTGCTAACTGTAGTCTCCAGTCCTGACTTGTTGCTTGGAGAAACTGTTGAAACAGTGAAATTAGACGTTTCTGTTTCATTGGGGTACAGATTTACAAGAGTTAATAAAAGGGCCTAATCTGTCCTTATAAATGCAGATGTCCCAGGAAGAGCAGTAGGCAGAGAAAAGGAATGGTTGTCTTTTCCTTTGCAGGTGACCTTTTTATTACACCTTTTCTAAAGATAAAACAACATCCCCCAAATTCCTTGTAATGAAAAAATGCTTTTGTACTGTTGCCTTCCAAAAAAAAAATCTGCGCAGAGGGGGAGAACCAACCCCAAAACTAAAAAAGCCACTTCTTGGTTGATGACTCTTCTATTCAAGAGAAGAGGGATCAGACCTGCAGACTCTTCCGGGCTCTGTTTGCCGAGTAGGCAAAGAGTGAGTTCACGTCTTTCCTATGATGCTTCTGTAAGAGTTGACCTGAGTAACACGGGGCAAGCAAACGGATCTTATGTCTCTGTTGAGTTGGGTTTGGCAGGCAGCATCGTGTTGAGGCAGCGCAAAGGGTGAATGCTTGTTTTTTGGCTGACCCTGTTTTTGTATCTTCTGTTTCTTTCTTTTGTTGTCCTATCCTTTTGACTTATGCCCTTTCTTTATGTTTTCTTCACTGGTCTCCTCCTGCTGAAGTGACTGTTGTATATAGGATTAAGCTGGAGCCTTTCAGAAATAGATGTTGTGCTTAGTACCTACCCATGGGTATTTAAGGCCATGACTTTGATTACAAAAGTCTCCTTGTGTTAGTACTGGTGAATATATTCCTTCTTTGAATGTCTAGTTTTAGATCTGGATATGAAATAGATCACAATGTTCCCATTTTCAGCTGTGGTTTTCATGAAAAGTAGAACTCTTTTTAAGCGCTCTCAACTGTTTAACTGTTGGTGGGTAACATGAGGAGAGAGAAACTGGCCAGGAAGGTCTATGTGTTTGCGTGGTGAAAATGAGGGTCCCGATTCCTTTATTGTGTTTGAACTCTTTCCATTTAAAAACCCAGTAGGAAGAATTGTACTAAATGGGAGGTGGGGGTGTCCCTAGGACCTCTCTGTGATGCTAGTTTTAAAGGGTTTTTAAATTGAGTCTGAATGGATACAAACTCTAAAAAAATCTTTGCTGCTTTTTTTTTTTCCCCCTTCCCCTTTTCTCTTTAAACAGGAATTTTTGCTTATCTAAACTACAGAGTGCCTCGGACTCGGAAGGAAATATTTGAAACCCTGATAAAAGGATTACAGAGACTGGAATACAGAGGATATGACTCTGCAGGTATGTAAACTAACTCAACAAATTAATTTTAGCAACCAGTAGCTACCTATGTGACTTTTTGGGTGCTTTCAACTTCTGTGTGTTGGATTTCTCTTTTCTTGTCCTGCAGATTGAAAGATCAGAACTAATTACCTTGATTATTGGATTTTCTTCTTCAGCTTTTCTCAGGACTTTAAATTGGGTGTTTAGCTCTGTAATCAGATGGTGGTTGAGGTTTAGTAAACATAAGCAAAGCAAACAGGGTGTGAGGAAGAAGACCTCCATACAGGGTCATGTAGTTTGTGCCTCAGCCTTTTTTGTGCGTGTGAGTCCCAGTGAAAGGATGAAGAAGATTAAACTTGTCTTTAAATTTGAGTTGGCTAATTTCATTGGGCAGAATATATCAGTCTGTCCTCAAGCAAAAGTTGAGATGACTCATGTATATTTTCACCTGTGCAGTGGATATAGACTTCATCTAGTTTGATTTGAACATATACAGGTCTAACAACAGACTTCAAGTATATCCCATTGCAGGATAATTTTAAAATAATTGTTTTGCTAGTGTGTGCTTGTCTGTGTTTTCTCAGCCTTTTTTTCATCCAGTGTATTTCATGCTTTAAATAACACTTGTGACTGTGTCCTGTACTGTAGGAGTGGCAATTGATGGAAATAATAATGAAGATAAAGAAAGGTTCATCAAACTAGTTAAGAAAAGAGGAAAAGTAAAGGCCCTGGAAGAAGAGTTGTACAGTAGGTGTCTTAAAAATTACCCCTTTACTTTGGCCTCCCAGTCAGATAATATCTGCATCTCAGCAGAAAGTCAGATCGTGAAATTACAGTTATGATTTTGTACCAGAAATAACTGCATTGTGTAATGCAATGGCAGTTAAACTGTTTGTGCCCCCCAAATCTGCACTTGAAAAGCAAGTTGATCTTTAGGTATAGTGCTGTGAAACTATCAGTCTACTCTCCCCTCTTTTGGTTGCTTCTTTGTTCAAGGCCAGGGCTCCCTCAGTGCTTTACTCGGATGATTTCTGTGCTTGGTAGCTGAAATGTCGGAACATGGACTCTGACAGAATTTACGAGCATTTAAGCATCTGGCTGTCATCACAATCTGCTTTATGCAGTGCTTCCATCTGTGAAGAACTGAAGTTGTGTTTTAATACGTTTACATTTTAATTTGTAGTAATGTGGTCTGTTAGCGTAGCTGTTAGTATTGGCTGAAAATGCTCGAGTCTTGGCAAACAAAGTTTTAATCGCAGTACCTTGAACTATCTGAAGCATAATGTCAGGAAAGCAAATGGTTTAAAAGAAAGCCAGAACATAACTGTTGGATTTTTGCCTGTAGGAATTCTTAGTGTTTTACTAGTTGTGTGTGAGAGAGAGACTCAACTTTAAATATTCAGTAAACTGAATTTCTTGTGTATAGAACAAGATGACCTGGATTCAAAAGCAGATTTTGAAACACATTTTGGAATTGCTCATACTCGCTGGGCGACCCATGGAGTACCAAGTGCAATAAACAGTCACCCTCAGAGATCAGATAAAAGGAATGGTATGTAATCTTTGCAGCACTCTGGAACTGTATGAATCTGAAATGGTTGAACCGACATAGTACATGTGTACTTTCTTCTTACTAGTGTTACGGTATCTATTTTGTATACTAGGGTTAAGCTGTTGCTATTCTATCTAGGTTAGATGCTTTTACAGTAAAATAGCCTCTTCTGAGGCTAAAGTAACACTGTAAAAGACTTATGAGATCTGTTTTCTGAAAATCGATGCAAGTTAGTCGAAGGACAACATTCTTGTTTTAAAAGGTAAGGCTCTGAAAATGTAAGTGCATCAATATTGTCTGGGCTGGAAAAGGGAGGTTTCCTATCGTTTTTCACTTGAGATGGCTTGGTGCTATTCTACTGGGTGTAGTTTAAAACTGGCTTGATGATTTGAACAACCTTTGTATGCCTTCAGAATTTGTAAGCTTCTGCTTTCTGTTGTCCATGTTATGATAAACTGTAGGTTTGAAAGCTATAGCAGGTAGTTTCTAGTGTACTTCTGAGCTTTTTTTCCCCTCTAATTTTGTGTTCTGAGTTAAATATCTTAATTTTCCATTACTGATGGGTGTATATATATATTTTTCCTTTTAGAATTCGTTGTTATCCATAATGGAATCATCACAAATTATAAGGACCTGAGAAAATTTCTGGTGAGTCTGTGGCAACTTGATTCTAAAACTAGAAAGTAAATGCCCCAGCAACTACTATCAGGTCTTTTGTGATTTTGTTGGAATCTGTATTCAAGTTTCTTGATATAAAAGAAACACTATAAAAGAGTAGCGTGAAGGAGTCTGCCTAATAAAGATATGCGGGAGCTGGTGAAGTGCAGTATGTTCTTGTGATCCTAAATGCAAGGTACTTAATGAGTAGAGTAGCAATTTGCGCTCAAATTGTTTGAGATGGTGTGTGGAGTGGGCTCCCTCCTGTCTCGTTGCTTGACAGATGCTAAGCAAGTCTTACTACATGTCTTATTACAGTATTTCTGAAAGAGTAAGCTATGATGGGATAAATCTTTATATTTTGTCTATAGGGATATATATCCACTAGTCCAGTGTGGTGCTCTAAGCAGTCTGTCTTACTGTGCAGTTTCTGGTGGGAGACAGCTGAAAGGCTCTTCAGTGTTTCTTGCCTGAGAATGAAAACGCTTTTTACTCTTCTATATGATACTTCAGGAGAGCAAAGGCTATGAATTCGAATCTGAAACGGATACAGAAACGATCCCCAAATTGATCAAATACATGTATGACAACAGAGAGAGTGAGGACACCAGTTTTTCAGCCTTGGTGGAAAGAGTTATTCAACAGTTGGTAAGTGTGAAGTTCCTTTGTTCCTGTACTACAGTATAAGCTATTTGTGGGGTTCCTTAGTATTCTGCATTTATGCATTTAGATCCTCTGCAGGAGTCCTTAGAAGGTGCTGCAAATAATGCTTTTTGACCTCTAAACAATGCTTAATAGACCAAGAAATTAGATTAAAATTTTGGAAACTTCAAAGGCTTTTCAATGGTAAATTTTTAAATTGCATTAGCAGTGGGTTTTGGTTTTGTTTTGTGGGGGGTTTTTTTGTTGTTGTTTTTTTTTAAAGCAAGAGGTTATCACAGTTTTTTTTTTTTTTTAAAGCAAGAGGTTATCACAGTTTTTTTTTTTTTTAAAGAAAGAGGTTAACAGATTTTTTTTTTTTTTTTTAAAGCAAGAGGTTATCACAGTTTTTTTTTAACGAAGCAGCTTAATTAAAAGAAATTGTAGGGGCCTCTGGGGGTTGAAATATTTCATAAAGGGCAGTGTGTTCTTAAAGGCTATTCTGATCATGTTAAAACACTGCTGTGATTCAAGTTTGTCCAATAGTATGCCTTGGCTCCCATATTTGGAAATAGATCTAACAAGCTGTACTGATTCATGGCATAGATGGTTCCCAAACTGTGAAGTGGGAATCTACTGTTACTTAGTATGCGAATGCTTAAAAACTTCGATAGATGCATGCAGACTTGGAGAAAGCTTGCTTTGTTTCCTCCCCGAGTCTCTGGGCAGATGTTTTCCCTCCCCTTCCTGCAGTTTCTTACACTTTTTTCACCTCCCCTTTCTCCTCTCTAAAGCAGCTCTGTAGGATTTCCCTAGAGCAGGGCTGGAGTACACACGAAGTAAAGGCCTGTATGGGTCAAGAGGGAATAGCGGTGCAGCCACCTAGTTGAGGGGAAGGGTGACTTCACCTGACCGCAGAAGAAGAGCAGAGTAGTCTCAGACTGGAGTCCCTGCAAGAGGAGTGAATGTTACCCTCTCTCTTCCGTTTGCAAGATGTGGGGGGGCTTTTCCTCCTGCTTTTGGAATACTCCTCAAGTTTGCAAGCTGCGTTAATACTATAGAGCGGCTGATTGTGTGTTCCTGTTTTTGTTCTTGTGTTGTGGATTTTGGTTTTTTTTTTTTGGTGGAGGCTTTTTTTGGAAATACGTTAGTGAGAATTTGCTGCTTAAACTAGAAGTAGTAACTCCAAAACTTTAGCTGAAAATGCATGATAAAATGCAGCTACATACACATTCTTATTAAAAGTCTTACTAAAAATAAATGTCTAACAGTCTTCATGTTAATTACAAGTAACAGCTCATTTTCTTAACCCTTGCATTGGAAGGTATTGTTTTTATTTATGAAGAGAGGCTAAGTGCTCACTTCCTGATCTTTCAGCTGTTGCACTGTTACGTGCATGTTAGCTTGTTCTGCTCCGTGACCAATTCCTTTAAAGGTGCAGTCTGCCCTCCAGGAAGGGATTTCTGATAGTAGTAAAGAGCTTTCCTTCACAGCCTCCTCAGGAAGAGGGGCCCCAGTTTAATGAGATGCAACTAATTGAGATAAGTTGTTTAGGATTCTTTTTTCTCTTCTGTTTGCATGGTTTCCAGGAAGGTGCTTTTGCATTGGTTTTCAAGAGCATCCATTACCCAGGTGAAGCTGTTGCTACCAGGTTAGTAGAAGTCCATTTTATACATAATTCATGCTTTTTTTAGGTTAAAAAAAATGCTAACATCTCTTAAAAACACCCCCCCCCCAAAAAAAAAAAAAACAAAAAAACAACCAAACAAAAAACCCCCTTAGAATACTGATATTTAAAGTGCTTAATTAACCAAAACTCAGAAGGTAGATAGCTGCACTAGTGGAATCCTTGTGAAGTGCAGTGAAGCTCTGCTGAGCATCTCTTCAACGGACTATTAAATATAACAATTTGAACTGTACTGACTGCAGGTCACAGAATTTCCAGAGGCTTGTGTTGATGCTTTATGATCTTTAACTTGATTTTAATTAATAAATTATTTTTAACTTGATTTTATTTAATAAATTAGATGTGACTACTCCCTTTTTGAGGATGCAAAGACTGTAGTGAAAAGTAATCAGATGATATTTTCTTGCTTCATGCAAATACACTTTCGGTTGGAGATTGTCCAAATGACACACTCAGAAGAATGTACCACTGACAAACTCATTCCGGTAGTCTGTCCTTTTATCTGTTACAGCGTGTCAGTAAAGAAGCTCAGCGTATCCTCTGTTTCTAAAGTTGTGTTAAGAGCGTGCTAACACCTCTCCTATATCAAAAAGGGGAGGAAAAGCATATGGTTCAATTTTACTTGACATTGAATAAAGACTGAGAGAAGTATGTTCAGGTTGCCTAAAAAGCCATCATACTAATCGGTTATACAAATAGTGTTCCATAGCTGTCATAGCATTTATGATTTTTTTTCTGTATAAGTTCTACTTTTATTTATGACTTGGAAAACAACTTTCAGGCAATGTAAAGATATTAAAGTAGCAAGCAAAGTAGCAGTGGGAATAAAGACTGTTTTATACTACAACCAAAAAGCCCATTGCTTCTGTGGCCTAAAATAGGACTATATTAAAATTGTGAAAAAGCCAGCTGTACCATCACTCTAACTGGAGAACACCTTCTGAAATGAACTATTCTATATGTGGTTCAGGTTTGGGTTTTTAGGAGTGAGAGGATTAAGAGAAGCTAAACTTGTAATCTGAGGCATTGGGGGGGTGAATTACTCTTTTTTTTATTCCTGTGAGATTTTTTTTTTTTAATAAGCTCTTCAATATGGTGCACGACTCATAATTAATAATGATCTTAATATTCTGCAGTTTGAGGTGCAGTTCATGTTTCTGATTTTAAAAGGCTAAAGGGTGGAACAGTATTTCAGTAGTAAAGAGCGCTGGAGCTTATTGCTGGCTCACTTTAGAGCAGAGTAAGCTTTGTTTAAAAACGGTATTCAGATTGGTGCCTGTGCTAAGCTGTTTTGTGATTACTAGAAAGAAAACAACTAGTTCATATACACTTTTTTCTATTTGGGTGTAGTTCATGGGGAAGGAATCACCAAGGCATATGGCGCTTACTCATATAATATTTGGCAAATTTTACAGAAACAAACCAAGTTTATTTAACTCCTGCCATGTAATGGCTTTAGGATCAGCGTTGAGGAGGATCTTCCTATTTAAGAAGCTAGATGGGATATTGTCTTCCAACTTAACAGATGTCCTTTGACTTCTTTGTATGCACCTTACTCTTTATGAACTTGTATGTTTTCCTTTTGTAGGAGAGGGAGTCCGTTGCTCATTGGGGTTAGGAGCAAGTACAAGCTTTCCACTGAACAGATTCCTGTTTTATATAGAACGTGTAAGTTGATAAATCAAATTACATTATTTTTAAGAGCTAAAATTATGGTTACTTTATGATTAGAAATTAGGGTAATTGGTCTTTGTACTACAAAACTACAGCTGATGCCCCAAATAGCTTCTTAGCTGAGGATATTCTATTTTTACGCCACTGAATGCGTAGTTCATGTAAAAGTCCCATCTGCCCAAAATACTTGTGTAACTGTGATACCTTGAACCTGTATAGTCTGTAATCTCTAACTTGAACAGATCTGGTTTTGCATTTGAAGTGTCTCATTTCTTTAATAGGCAACATTGAGAATGTGAAGAACATATGCAATTCACGAATGAAGAGACTGGACAGCTCTACCTGCCTTCATGCTGTTGGGGATAAGGCAGTAGAATTTTTTTTTGCTTCAGATGCAAGGTAGTAAAAGTACTTAAACGCTTCTCAAACTACTGTTTTTGTTTAGAAGTGAGATAGTTCTGGAAATCTTATGCTGTCTTGCTGCTGTACAATTGTTTTCTGATAGGATAGCTTCTAATCCAGGTAACTTCATAAAGCCCGCAGGCTAAGGTACTTGAAAAATGTGGAGGCTTGACATCAGCATTTGAACTGTAAATATCTGCCAATTACTAACCTCTATGTAAAATAAATCCAATGTAGGAAGGTAAGTTGGATACAAATAGACACTATCAGACCAGTATTTGGGCAGACTATAGGTTAGTCTGGGTTTTGGCATTTTAATCCAGCTATCAGAGGAGGAAATAGCAGTGTGGTTCCAAACTTAGCAGGAACCTGAACATCAGGTACACATTTGTCTCTCAGAGCAAGATCCTGACCTTAGGGGTCCATCAGAGACCCTGGGAGGCAAGATCAGATCAGCAGGAACTTGCTGAAGCGAGATGCTGTGGTTCCCGAGCCTTCTGCTCCAGGTTCCTGTGAGAGTGCAGGAGGAGCAGCAGATGGAGCCATTTCCTTTAAGATGGCTCTATCTGTAGTTAGGCCCAAAAGGAAGATAGAAGGGGGGCTGGAAGTGTGGTGTGGCATATTTAATTGCTCTGAGGAGTGCTGCTACCAACTTACTGACACGTCAGGTTTGTCTTGCTTCTGTTTTTCCTGTAGTGCTATCATTGAGCACACCAACAGAGTCATTTTCTTAGAAGATGATGACATTGCAGCAGTAACTGATGGGAAGCTTTCAATTCACCGTCTCGAGCGTTCAGCTAGTGATGATCCTTCCCGGGCCATCCAAACCTTGCAGATGGAATTGCAGCAAATCATGAAGGGTGGGTTGAAACATCTGTAAATGAGTATCATCAAAGATGGATGATTACTGACTGTTTGTGTAGTAGATAAGGCAGAAAACTGCTAATTTGTTGTGAAAATGACCTGATATTTAGGCTATTTGTACTGGGAGCTGGCAATTCCAAGCTTTAAGACCAAGGGAAGAAAGGCGGTATGGGACCCTACCCGTTTTTAGGCTTGGGAAAGTCCTAGATACTCCATCTCAATATTGAGTGAAAATATAAATAATGTTAACATGTTGTTGTAGTTGTTGGCAAACTTTGACTGTAAACTAAGAACTGAAGTGGAATAGAGAAGTTTTCTTTTAAAAGGAATTCAGTTACCTTGTCAGAGTTGGGAAATGAAACCGACCTAGTAGAAATACCAGTCCCTTCTTTCTTCTCACCTAAGCTTTTTTTTAATTTTAGTTGTATTTTGTTTAATTTAAGTTGACTTGGTTAGCTTAGCTTGCTACCACAGGCCATCTTAAAAGTTCTCTTTGTAACTGTAATAGACTTCAGATAATGAACCATGTACCTAAGCATTACCATGTAATGTTTTTCTAAACAGGTAACTTCAGTGCATTCATGCAAAAGGAAATTTTTGAACAACCGGAATCAGTTGTCAATACGATGAGAGGCAGGGTGAATTTCGAGAGCAGCACAGGTAACTCAGAACAGGTGTTCAAGCTGCTCTAAGCCTGCAAATTTTGAACATATTAACTAGAATAGAAAATACACCATTGATAATGTTTGTTTGTTTGTTTGTTTGTTTACAGTTCTGCTGGGGGGGCTGAAGGATCATTTGAAAGAAATCAGAAGATGCCGAAGACTGATCATTATTGGCTGCGGGACCAGTTACCATGCCGCAGTAGCTGTATGTTCAGCCTTAGCTGAAGTGCATATGTAACTCCTAGTTGCTGGGTTTTCAGACAACAGCTCTTCATCTGCTTTTTCTTCTTCATCTCAAACTTTTCCTTTCATGGCAGGGTCTCGCCCTTTTATTTAGTTTTCCTTTGTGCCACATTCTTTATTAATGCTCCAGTGCTGCTACCTACCACGCTAGAAATGAACTTTTTTCGCCTTGGTTTTTAAAGCTCTGGTGAGCTGTAATTACAACTTTTTGTAATAATCCATTTAGATTATATCTGACTCTGAAGATGTCAAGACTTTTATGGGTGGCAATATTAACAAATATTGTGTGCTGCCTTGAATACAGACTCGACAAGTATTGGAAGAATTAACTGAATTACCGGTGATGGTGGAACTTGCTAGTGACTTCCTGGATAGAAACACACCTGTATTCAGAGATGATGTGTGCTTTTTTATAAGTCAGTCAGGTGAGCTGCATTTGCTGTTTGTCTTCAGTTGAGTGAAAACTGTAGAAAAATTTTTAAAAGCCAATGATTTATTACTTTCTGCATGTTGCAAGAGAGGATGATGGCTGATGGGCCAGATTTGTCTTGAGTGAAAGTTTTTCTTTCAGACTTGATTCAAATATATAGACAATGGGTGAGTGCTGAAAGATTGTTTTCAGTTGCATTTTGCATTGTGTAAGTGTGGATGCAGTTATTTAAACACACTTGTGTAGAATGTTATGCTCTTCAGGAACCATTACTATCATCTGTCAACCTGAAGTCATAAGATGTAAATGTTTTCCAGGTGAAACTGCAGATACGCTTATGGCCTTGAGGTATTGTAAAGAACGTCGTGCTCTAACAGTTGGCATTACAAACACAGTCGGAAGCTCAATATCCAGGGAGACTGACTGTGGTGTACATATCAATGCAGGACCTGAGATAGGTGTGGCAAGCACAAAGGTAATTGCTGTTCAGTGTTTGACTTTCATACTTCACCATTGTGGAATCCAATTAAAATTTTAATTGTAGCACTTCAAACTGAGATCATACTGACTCTCTGCAGACTTAGCTGCTAAATGTTTTGTTTTGTCTGCAGGCTTATACCAGCCAATTCGTGTCTCTTGTAATGTTTGGCCTAATGATGTCTGAAGACAGAATTTCCTTGCAGAAAAGGAGGCAGGAAATCATTAGTGGACTAAAGTCATTGCCAGGTATATTGATATTTTGGGTTTGAGGAGGGATAGGGGATGTTGTTTAATGGGCAATATAAAATACTACTTGGGGACGTTTCTTTCTTATTTAAGTTTCACTCTCCCCCTCCTCCTGAAAGGTAGACAGTATAAGAAAAATGGACTATTAGTTTCTGCACTCATTGTCAATTTTACAAGTGCCCTTCCAAGAAACTTGGCAGGAAGATCAGAATTTTCATGGGTTGGGTTTTCTAATTACAGTAAGGTGTTTTTGTATGAGGAAATATTACTTGATCTCCTGAATTGATGATTTGAAATTTTTAAAGCCTTTCACTTTAAATCAGGATAGATAAAAGGAAACTAATTCAAGGTGACTTTAAAATGGATGTTCACAACTTCCTTTAAAAATACAAATGGGATGTATGAGCACTGCTTAAACCAATGGCTGCTTTACATTTGTTACTATAAATAAGGCTGGAGAAACTATCATTAAACTGCGGTCAAAGATGCAGAGTTAATAGTTGAATTATATTAAGCGTATTTGTTCTAATAGATCATTAGAACATCCTACTACAAGCAAACTATTTTTTCCAATTAAAAAAGCTTTTTATATGTGCTTTTTATGTGCCCCAATAGAGATGATTAAAGAAGTCTTGTCCTTGGATGAGAAGATACATGATTTGGCTCTTGAACTGTACAAACAAAGATCACTGCTGGTTATGGGTCGTGGATATAATTATGCCACTTGTCTGGAAGGAGCTCTGGTAGGAACCTCTCAATATTTTTGGATTTAAAATGAGCTTTTGTGGCTTCTGCAACATAGTTTATTTTTAATATTTCATTACAGCTTAATTCTGCTGCAGTAAAACTGCTATCTATAACTGAGAGCATTTAGTCCTGTTGGATTGAACCCATACATAAGGTGAACCTGGATACAATATCAGTTTCTTGTTTCTTTCACATAATAAATGCAGTGTGTAATGAGTCTCAACATAGTTATTTCTAATATTTCATTACAGCTTAATTCTGCTGTAGTAAAACTGCTATCTATAACTGAGAGCATTTAGTCCTGTTGGATTGAACCCATACATAAGGTGAACCTGGATACAATATCAGTTTCTTGTTTCTTTCACATAATAAATGCAGTGTGTAATGAGTCTAAAAAAACAAACAAACAATTTAAAATGCTGACCCATTTGAAAATAACATCAGGAAAACACAATGTGCTGATGTTCAGATGAGATGCTTATGCAGGAAATGCATAAACTATGTTACGAACTTTCTGTTGGACTGGACGCATATCCATCTCTCAGAAGTTTGAAATGTTAAAGGTAGACTGCGTTAGCCGAGGTTGTGCTGGGTGTTCGGTGCTTAAAGTTCCTGTTGATTACGCCATTTCTTTATCTGCAAATGCATGCGCATGGGCAAGCTCTGCTTCCACCAGCAGCCTGCTAGAAATCCCAGCAGACAAGCTTGTCTGTTTTCACTGTTAACTGACCTTTGAAAATACCAACTTGATACCGTATGTCTGTATTTAAGTGGCAGATGTACAGTGTTGGTGTTTTGCTTCTTGTGGCTTTTCTTTCTCATCTGATCTACTAGTAATTTGATGGCATTTGCTTTTTGTAGAAAATAAAAGAAATCACCTATATGCACTCTGAAGGTATCCTGGCTGGTGAGCTGAAACATGGGCCGTTAGCCCTAATAGATAAACAAATGCCTGTTATCATGGTGATAATGAAGGATCCTTGTTTCACCAAGTGCCAGAATGCTCTGCAACAGGTCACTGCTCGACAGGTAAGCTGTTTAACTAATACAGTGTCATAGAGAAGGAGATTGTGCACACTGTATTGCTGTTGACTGTGCCTCAGAAAAAGGATGTATTGTATCTTAATAATTAGAAAAAAACTCAAGTAAGATGCTATATCTGCATTGTAGGTAGTTTTTATCTAATTGTTAAGAGACAAGTAAGATGCTATATCTGCATTGTAGGTTGTCGTTAAAGGTTAACGCCAGTAGTGAAAACTGATTGCATGTGGGTTGTTTGTTTGGGGGGTTTTGTTTGTTTGTTTTGAAGCAAATGAAATAATGTTAAGAATAATGTTAAAACTCTACAGGGTGAAAACATTTCAAGTCTCACAAAACAGTGAATGACAAAAGTCATTATGCAAGACTGGCATTGTTAGCTACCTAAGCGCCTTCAAACATACTACAGGCATGCTGTGAGCCAATGTTTCAAAGCAGTTGTAAGCCAGCTCTTGACGTAACACTGCAAAATCTTATTTTCAGGGTCGTCCAATCATTCTGTGTTCTAAAGAAGACACAGAAAGCTCAAAATTTGCCTACAAAACCATTGAGCTGCCTCATACAGTTGACTGCCTTCAAGGAGTCTTGAGTGTTATTCCTCTCCAGTTGCTTTCATTCCACCTGGCTGTTCTCAGAGGATACGATGTAAGTGCTTTCTGTATTTAGCACTCCGGTTAGTGCAGTTTTGAACTCCCTCCTACCAGTGTAAAGTGGGAGACCCCATTATAAGGCATATCTAACAAAGAACTATGGTAATAGTGGAGCTTATAGTGACTGTGGTAGTAGAGGAGGCATTTCAGTGCCAATTCTTCAGCTTATATTTTTTTGAATTGGCATCCTTCTAAAAAAGTTAAATGTAATTTGCTTAGTTTGGTTAGTTAAGAGTGCAGATAAGACTCTTTCAGAAAACTAAATCTTAAAATGTGATACTGCACTTTAACTTAGAATAGTTCAGTGCTTTGTACAGCTTAGTTTGACGCTGGCTAGGTGTGTCAGTTTGATAATGACTGCTTTGGGAAGGTACCCTCTGCAAAACAAATATGTATTTGTTAGGCGGGTTTTGGAAGCAAGGATGAATTCAACAGTGAGTCATTATCTGCAGATCTATAGTCTCTTGTGTGTGTTAATGTGTCTAGAATAAAGCAGAACTCATTAGGAAGTCTAAAAAAGCACACTAAATGAACTGTCAAATGCAGAATGTCAGTATTATTCTGTCATATACTGAAAGTCTGTCTCTTCATTCTAGGTGGACTTTCCAAGAAATTTGGCCAAATCTGTTACTGTAGAGTAACAGCCAAGAACAGCTGATGGGTTTTGTCATCAGACCTCTGAGTTATACTTGTAGAAACGTGTTGTTCTGAATTGATAGGTACATGTTTTTCTAAAGAGAATAACAGTGCGAACTGGAAAGTGTCAGATGGATTTATCTTGCAGCTTTAAAAGCTTTTGATGTGCCTTGTACCCAAGTGCTTTTGCTCACAGCAAATATTCCTCTAAGTCCTGAAATTGCCAAAGAAGATAAAAATTGTTTACACATGGTATACTGAATGAACTTTTCTACTGTGCAATATATATATACAGCTCTCTTCAGAGTAACTGTGAACATTTTTTTTTTTTTAGCCTACACTACTTAACTAGTTTTAAAGATATAGTATTTATAACTACAATTGTATAGCTTTTTTTAAGTTATTTTTTTAGTACATTGCTTATCTGTAGCATTGGTAATGCTCAGAACGTAAATACTGAGCACGTTGACACTTGTGTACAGTTGTTAGGGTTTTTGTCCTACTTCAGCCTCAAACTGGAAATTTGTTGTCCCTCTTCCTCCCCAGCTTCCCTTCACCCCTTTGCATCTGTGCGTTGTATTTAACCTGTCATTTGCAAAGCTCTTCTGTGGCTGTAAATTCCCAGCTATGTTTTAAATTTCTGCTTCTTTCAACTAATTATTTGAAAAGCCAGAGCAACATTTTGTTTTGTATGCCACCCCAGCTCTTATTTGCATAACATGTACAGTGCAACAAAATAAGGGAACTGGATGTCTTTCAAGTGATGTTTCTGTTTGAAGAGTGTACAATGAAATTACAATGCAATTAAAATATTATATAATTTTTCTTGGTTTATGTTTGTTTTTTGCTTTTTTTTTTATTTTTAACTTGATGACTCCTCATCTCAGGTCTGAACACAGGTACACTGTTTGTTTTGCTTTTTTTTTTATTTTTAACTTGATGACTCCTCATCTCAGGTCTGAACACAGGTACACCACTGCAGTACTCTGATACAAGTAGGAGGGACAGTGTTCTCCCCCAGCCTTGCCTAAATCCTGGTATCAGAGTTTTCCTGTGTTTCTTGGGTTAGTTCTTTCTGTCACACAGGTCCCCCAGGTAGGCACACCTTACTTTTCCCTATCCAGCAGCTGTGTTTCAAAAGAACGTGTCAGGTTTGGGTATCACCATCTTTCTGAAGCACATGAGTACAGGAGAATTGAATTTGGTGACTGTTCATCAGTGTTTTGCCAGACACGTACTGATACAGCAGTGTAATCTCTGGTTGTAGCTCCTACTGTAGTTCACACCAGCTATTGATTAAGCCTTTGTATTTTACCTTCTGCTGAGGTAGATGAATGTGGGAAGAAATTTCCTGCAGGTGGAAATAGAAGCTGTGTCTGTATTTTTACATAGGTTGTTTATGGTCATAAAGTTACCTCCTTGGCCAAGAAAAAACTGCCCTAAACAACTGCCATAAACTTGCATTTTAAAATAGTATCTAAACTACAGCTACTGGAATATATATAAAAAAACCCAACACCCTATACTGGCACATAAGAGAATACTAAGTATATCTTCAAGCTAGGACTAAAACCCTATTTTTTTTTTTAACATATGTATTTGCAAAAGCACACTTTGCTAGTTGTGAACTAACTAGCAGTAGGAAACATCTATAAACCTCAAAGAAATAAGGTAGATAAACACATAACGTTCCTGCTCATTTGTTATTTTGGAACAGTGAGAAATCATAATATTTAATTTCTGCATTTTATTAACTAAATCCTTGACTAGTAAAGTTTTCTTTATGATATTCCTCTGCAGGCTTGCTTCTAAATGGAGATGTTTGAATGCTTATGTAGGTTAATAGCTTGAAAGTGTTACACTGCTTGTTGTAATAGGAGCTTCTTACTGGAAACTGCTCTAGTACTTTTTATAACCACATAAAAGCACCCAAATCGTAACGAAAAGCACAGCGATAATCTGACCTAGATGCCAAGAATATGTAACTTGGTATTCAACATGTTGGTTTTGGTAAGTGATGCAAAGGCCCCTTTTACTGTCTGTCTAGAATTAGTTTCCTCTTCATATTAAAAAGTGGAGCTATTAAAGGAAACTGATATCAATCTAGTCTGTATGATACATTAAATTTATTTATTTAAAGAAAATTACAGGTGTGTTTTTCTAAAATCATCTATGAGAATATAAGTCACAGAAAAGAAAGCTCTTGTTAGTCCTAGGAGAGGTGGACAAATATATTGAGATTATTTTTAGTCAGCACCTGTTTTAAAAAACAAGCAGTCCTACCATCAAGGCAGGTGCTATAGTAACGTATAGAAGGCTTACGATTTTTGAGTGGGGTCAAAAATAGCTGGGCTACCTGGGCAGGGAGTAAATCCCTCCCCTTCTGAACCACCCCCCCTGGAAAAGCCATGTGAAGCCCGTGTCACAGGGCTCAGGGCCATCGCAGGCCCAACGGATCAGGGCTTGCAGCTGTGTGACCCTCCACTGTGGGACTGGGCACTCTGTTGTCATCCCAAAGCACGGCTGTGAGGTGACCATGGTGTGTTGTGGTGCTGCAACAGGCTGCCACTGTGTGATGTCATTTTGCTGTGGCGCTTTGAGGGCGCCATGGGAGGTGTTTACCTCACAGAGCACTTCTCCCCGCTTGTTGGAGCAGGGCGGCTGTGAGGAACCGTCAGCACCACCCAGCAGTGAGAATTGGTGCCACGGCAACCCATGACGAAGCACTGCTGTGAGGTGACATCATAAATATGGTGACAGGTTGACGTATGATGATGACATCACGCCAGGGGGCGGGGGCTGCGCCTGGATTGGCCTGAACGTCCCTGTCTCCACTGCAGTCCTTCACCGCCCTCCCTTATATAGCGGCTAGTAGGTTCCGCCTCCGGGGCTCGATTGGTTGAGCTTCGCCGGCAGAGGGCTACGATTGGGCTGAGAGGCTGTCTGTCAGCGGGCGCAGGCCTGGCGCGGCCTGTGTGGAGCACCGGGAGGCCATTGTGGCTGGGGCAGCTCTGCGCGCCGGAGGAGGAGGCGGCCGCGGCCCGCGAGCGCCGCGCCCCGTCCCGCCGAAGCCCGACCGAGGGAGGAGACGGTGAGGGAGGCCGCCGTGAGGGGGG
>NW_008796044.1:13957831-13984211 GCF_000699145.1 Aptenodytes forsteri
GCCGGGGTGTGCGGCCGGGCCGGCGCTCGGCGTCCCCTGGAAGCCCCCTCGTCCTGAGGGGGTCGAAGGGAGTGCAGCCGAGCCGAGGGAAGGGCCCGTGCTGCGCGCCCCTCTCGACGCAGTGAGAGCGAACCTGAGCTTTCTCTTGAGCCGAAGCAGTTTCTCAGCAGGAGTTTTAGGAGGGGTGTAAGAAGTGCTCTTGCTCGGTTATATGGCTGTTACATAATTTTACAACAGCGTAATTGGTTACAGCAGATGCACGTTTAAACTTTTTCTCTCTTTTCCACCAACTTGCCCTAGCAGGGGCGCTGAGATGCATCCAGTGGTTGTCTGTAGTGTATGTTTAACAGCCGAATGGTACTATAACAGGTAGCTGGTAAAATCTTTGGTCAGTAATAGTTTGGGTTGCTTAAAGAAAAAAGGTCGATTTTTCAAAGAGTTAAACAGATAGAGAGTACTTCTAAACTCTGCTGTAACTGATTGATGTTACTCGGCTACTGCTTTGCTACACTTAACCTTTTGTAACAGACTGTTCAGGGGTTGTGAGTAGAGGGATAGGAGGTAACTCACTAAGATTTTGTAGTTGGACTCATACCTGTTGATATATATTACTGTAAAGATTTAAAAAAACCCTCCGACACTATTGGATAATAGTCCTTAAAAGGGCACACCTGAATTTGAAGTACATTTACAAGGGTGAATAAGAGAATGGGGGGAGATTTTCTGCACAGAATTTCCGTATCTTTTCATAAATATGTTTATGTTCATTGTCTATTCATTCTGTCAGCAGTAGAATTTTAGCTTGAGGTTTAAAAATCAAGCTAAGTTTCTTGATGTTCTTATGCTTCATTGTCAGTAATAACATTTCTGTAACCAGAACAACTCTGGGAATGTGTTCCCAACTGCTACAACCTGTTTGTTTCAGAAGCTTTTGACTTGACGATATCCAGAGGACAGATCTGGTTAATAATAAGTTGCCATTTTAATAAATGCCTTTTAGGGAAGTGACTGTTTAATGCAGGATGTATGCTATAGTATAGTTGCTTTCAACTTCTAAAAATTTCTTAGTTGAATTCCGTATAACAACTCATAAGCCTACTGATGGTAGGTTTGGTGTGTTGGTTATTTTTCTAGTTATCTTTCATGAACTACAGGTTGAAAACCACTCCTGTAAGTTTCCTGCATGTGATGTGCTCAGTCAGCTTTGTGATTCTTAAATTTCCCCAATTGTACAAGCAAGTTATATTAAAAAAAAAAAATCCAAACCAACACTTAATTTATAGGCATCTTGTGCATGCTCTAAAATAGAAAAACATCTTGAAACATTGTGATTCAGTAACATGCTTTTACTAGTAAGTAGAAGTATGTTTGCTGACTATCCTGTGACTTCTACATTTGCTCCTGGTTCTGTTTGGTGCAGCTGCAGCTAGAAAGCCATAAATGAAAACTTGTATTTCAGAAATGGAAATAATGCCTACTTCCAAAAAGTTCCTGTATAGGAGAAGTGTGGAGAATGTTAGCTGGAGTGATGAATCAAATTATTTCAGGTAGGAGAGTAACAGCTCAGGGTTAAGAAACTTATTTGCCAGATACACTTCCCTTGAGCAATAGGAAATCTGTTTTTATTTGAGAGATCTTGCACCCAAAATAGATTGTCTGTCTGAAGTTTTGTGAACAGCTACAATCCCTAGGCGCCTAATTTTACGTTAATGTGTATGTCTGAAATAATGTATGTCCTGATGCGTCCAAGCAGCTTGCAGCCTAATTAAAAATTAGGGCTCAGCTTTATGGAGAGGCTGGGTACTTAGCACGGTGAATTGCAAAGGATGTCAGAATACATGAAACTTGTGTGTTCTGATGCCTAATTCCCTCTTTGGGTCTTGCCTAAAGAGCTTATCCTGATCTCTAAATGATTTTTAAAAGATGGCATTGTGCAGACAAAGTTCCTTAAAAGGAGGGTTTCTGTGGTTCAGGATAACTTTCTTTTCCCCTACTTCTTTATCTCTGTTATAGAAAAGTGTTTCATTAACCCATGAAGAGGTACAGCATAGTTCTTGTGTAACTAACAGGTCTTTAACTTGATAGCCAGCTTATGGGAAATCTATACTTTTGGTTTTGTTCTGTAAGTCCTTTTCAGAGATAGGATCTTGACCTTCCAGCAGTACCTTTCTTCCAACATATGAAGATTCACTGAAAATACCATGGCTGCTCAGGGACTGTTAATCACAAAATTTGGTACCTCAGAGTCCATAGCTTTGGAGTAATAAAAAGGGTTGGAAAGAAGAGTGGTTTTTTTTCCTGGGATGTAGTAGGAAAGGTTGAGAGCACCTCTTAAGGCAGTGCTTTCGTCTCACGTTAGTGTGAGCTGATTGTGGAACTGCGTTTGACTGCCCCTAAAAATACTGTATAGGAGATGTAATTCGCTTCCTCCCCCCTACTACTGCTGTGGCAGAGGCAGAAAGTTGGTAGCTCACATTTTCCCTTTGCTGATCCTTTCTCCTCTGCTTTTTTTCTTAAGCTTCTAAGAGGAACTTACTGTCTAAATTGCTGGCAGAGATGACCAAGTTGAATATCTACTTCTTAAAATGCTGCTTAGATTTTGAGAAACTAGAAGGTAAAAGGGACTCTAGACATTTCTTGACAATCCCTTAAGACTAACCATGACTAGTTCAGTTTAAACCCAGTCTTTATTAGGATTTGTAGGTCTTCTGCCTGTTTTACTTGCAGATTTCTTGGAGATCATCTGCTGGCTTAAGCCATGGGAAAGATGCTGCTCCCTCCTATGTGCACCTAGGAAGAGAGTCGTCCAAATTCTTACTCTTGAAGCAACCAAAAGCTATTTGTGTGGCTGTATGGCCTTCTAGGATGGCCATCTGGGTTGCTCTTGAGTCTTTTCTGTTTTGCATTGTCTCACAAATATTCTGTAGGCCAGCAAAGAGAGAGAGAGACTAGCTGCTCTTTCTTTATTAAAACAGACATTGTACAGGCCGGTGGTTAGGACAGCTGCTCCGGGGGAAGGTGGTCTGCTTTCATTTCCTGTTTCAAGGAACACTTGACCGTGCAATTTACTCTGGGCTATGACACTATCTGTCATAGTGAATGTGAAATTAAAAATGGGAGAATTTGTGAGAGACCTCTTCAGTAATTACCTCAGTAATTTTCTTGTAAGGTTTGGAAGAGGGATGGAGGCCCAGGAAAACTGGAGGTCTGTTCTCTGGTTGCTGTAGCACTTTAGAGCTAAAGAGGTTTAGTCCATTACCTTGCTCTTTGATGTAATTACCTACCTCTAATTCATTCTTGACAGATGGATATAACTTATTCTCTATTATGGCATGAAAGTCTCTTTCAGGCTATAGCACAAAACTCTAATTCTTGTAGGACTACAAGTACGCTAACTGATAGCATAGGATGTTATGGTGTGTTTAAAATGGGAGGGAGAGTGGGTTGCGATAGGTATGGATCCGGGAAGGGTTGCCTGGCAGAGGTGGGGAGGCAGAGCTCTGCTTGAAATTTCCTACTGAACTAGGTTGAAAGGGACTGTTGGAGAAACTGCAGCAGCCATGGGGATTTTGGGGGCGGCAGTTTAGTTTCAAACCTGGTTTGCAGTTGTAATCAAGTCTTGTATTAAAACCCTGTTTCTTTCTATGTCTGTGGACTCCATGGGTTTTTGCTGTTGCTTTTATCTGCATTATCAGTGTTTGAAAGACATTATTTACGATATTTTTTTCTGTAATACAGAAATTAATACAGTCCTAGCACATAGTAGTAATTCTGAGCTAGGGAGTATCTTTCAAGGAGTAGAGAGTTGTTGAATTTGGGTGGTTTTGTTTGTTTTTACTTAGTTGTTTATTTTACTTGTTGTTTACTTAGCTGCTTTTTGTTTTAGGGATTGGAATAGAAACATGCATTTACTTAAAGCTGTGAAGGCTATGATTATTTGCTGTCTGTCTGCAAGTATTTTTCATTAGTGGTAATACGTGAAGTTGAAAGAATGCTTATTTAATGGTATGCTGTTGAAAAATTCATATGTATTAAAATATGTATAATATATTTTCCAACTTGTGTGCCTGGAATTAGTGAGAGTGTGAACATTTGTTTTCTTTCTTTTTCTTTAAGATCTTGAAAACTTTACCAGGTCCTTGAGAGAGAAAACTACATGACACTACACCATGAGTGACAGTAAATGTGATAGTCAGTTTTACAGTGTTCAAGTTGCAGATTCAACGTTCACTGTACTAAAACGTTACCAGCAATTGAAGCCCATAGGATCAGGGGCACAGGGCATTGTTTGGTGAGTAATAAATATTTTATTTAAATATAAAAAGCTATAAACATAAAACAAAATTTGAATGTATTCCTGATAGAGGTGCCAGAATGTCAAATACTGACGGTAACTTCTGTCTCTTGCTACAGGGTTATGGACTAAATAAATTCTAAAACACCTGCTTTCTGTAGTTCATGTGCAAAACGCTTTTTGTTTTGTTTTTAGGGGAAAATTAATATTTGGATAACTGCATAAATTAAAACGGTCAACAAACGTCCTTCTCATTAACCACTTTATTTCTGTTTCTAGTTCTCACGTTCCCCATGTAGTTATGATATTGCAGTGTAAGGTATGACAATGCGATGGTGAGAGATTCTGGGTTTTACTCGTTTCTTCATCATGGCCCCCTTTCTTCCCCCCCTTTTATTCCCAATCACTCCTGTCCATTTCTAGGAGCCATCAATGCAGTGCCTTGCCATTAACTGGCAGGATGAGGCAAATCAGTGTCATTGTCACTCCATGGATTAACCAGAAAGGGATGCTGTGTGAGGGGTTGGGCTGGCCGGCTCTTCCTTGGTGTGTCACCTCAGCTATGTGTCCAGCCTCCACTGGCCCAGGACGTGAGAGTCGTTAGTCTGATCCTGAACCTTAGTCTCTTGTATGGCACCACACCTCTGGGCCAGCTCAAGGTAAACACTTTCAAATGTTTTTTAGACTGCAGCAATCCATTCTACACGACTTAGTGCCAGCCCATGTTTTGCTGGGCAAAACTTACTTGGTAACAGCAGAAATGTTTATTGATGCGATTTTACAATTCCATACACAAATGGATATGCTCAGGAACTCTCTGATATTATACTTAATCACAACACATGGTGGGCTGTTCATGCTTTAAATCCGGTCTGCGGTTTCTCTTCATCTATAAATTCTGCAGAATAAGTGTGATGACTCATGTATTGTGAGCAGCTCCTTATACAGCACCTGCCCGTGTCTTTTTGGCCTTTTCATAACAGTAATAAGTTATATGTGCAGGAAAAGAGTGCATTTTTGTGAGAACGTGCCTTTATTTTTAAATTATTTAGATACCCCTATTGCTCTGCTAATAGGTGAGTGAAAAATAAGCAAAATGAGAACACCGTATTTCATTCTTCTTTAGTGGGTTGAGTGATGAGGGGATAGGGTATTAGACCTATACGTTCTAGATCTTGGTTATTAGTGTTTGGGTAAGATTTAGTATAGTGCTGACATTTTCCAGGTATAAATATTATTAAAGTTATGCTTGTTCTAGATGGCATGCAGGAATTCAGGGTGGTTGTAAGTGTTCCTCCTTTCATTAGAAGTAGTGTATTTCTAAACTATATGACTTAAACTAAGTGTGTGCTTCAAAATGAAGTTAGGGTAGTGTTAAGGTCAATGTTTTGGGAAGAAGAAGAAATGATCTGATTTATTGACTTGTTTTGAGAATACTTGATTTATGGAACAACAGAGTGAAACATTGCGTAAATTTTCATCTTCACGTGAAACATCTGAAAACTATGTCCAAGTTGAAGGTGCAAATTCTTAATTTCTCCTAAAATTCCTTATAGTACACAAAGGAAAGATACAAAATACTAGGATGTAAAATGTGGAAAACTGAGTGTAAGATGAGTGCTATTCTGTCATGTTTGGCTGGAAAAATTGTCAAGTCAGTAGTGTGACACACGGATGTGATGCTTTTTTTTAATCATCCAGTGTTTAACATAAAAATTAGGAAAAAAATATTTTCCTAATTTCTGAAGTTTTTGTGTGAATTTTATTTTTTTGTGAGAATTTTTTAATACCACGTGTGTCATTTCAGCTAGCAGAGGTCTGAATTTTGCTATTTTTTTCCTCAAAATATTAATGGGAAACTCCATTGGTATTGCTTCTGCTTAGTTTTTTCTTTGATATTAAAATTTAGGAAAAGAAGTAGTTTTAAAAATACGTACTTAGGAAAAGCAATAAATGAAAGCTCTAGGAAGATGAAAGAGGAACCCAGTTGTTATGTAGAGGGTATTTCTAGCTCACACTGCAAACAGGCTAGGAGAGAAGTTGGATATACCTTTTGTATCTAATATACAAAGTACACTTTTATATAAGACTTTCCGCACTTCTTTGTTCCTAAGTATTAATACATTTGAAGTCTTATAATCTATTTAGGACTGAATAATCACTTACACAAAATTATTCTTTTGCAATAATTTGTCTTCAACTTCCTGACATCTTTTTTCCTTTCTTGTCCTTGATTTCCTAAATTTTCTAGTGAGTCTGATTTTTCTGTCCCAGCAAACTTCTTTTGTCCTGCAATGCGGCAAAACCATGATCTTATAAATAGCACAGCTTTGACTGTGTTGATAACTTCACTTAAAAGTTGCAGTTGAAGAAACAGTCGGGATGAGTTTGTTACTACTTGCAAACTCCTGTTTTGCCTACAGAAATGAAGTGTGATTTCCTACTGTAATTTAGGTCATAATGTTTTGTTAATAATTTCATCATGTATGTGGTATCACTACTCTTAATATTAAATGTGCTCAAGATGCAAAACTATCACAAGTGCAGTGAAGACCCTACTACAATTCACTATGATCAAATTGGAATTGCTGTTATACGGTGGGGTAGATGTTGAGATTCTTCCGTGATATTAAATGCTGAAATAATCTATAGACATCCTGTTAGTAGCCAAGGTGATAACTGGATCGACTCTGGCCAGTCCGCTTTTTTAAAATCTGTGCCTGAAACAGTTGCTGGGATGAAAAAGTCTCTTTTGAATTCAAATGAGCAGGGATGGGAAAGGAAATGTAACACCAATTACATCCATGATTTTTTTTCTGTTCATTTGTGTAAAATTACGTGATGTTTAGAAGTGTGGTCTTAGTGGTAATAGAGGTTATATTCTGTCTTTTTTTTTTCTTGGTAAATTAAATAAATGCATGCTCGCACAATTTTTTACCACTTTTTTTTTTTCTTCTACCAGTCTGTTTTTAATTCTTCCCCTTGGATTGTGTAGGTAGCAGATAGCCTTTTTTTTTTTTTTTTTTTTTTGAGATGGAATGTAAGTCACTCCCATGTAGATGAGCAAAATAAGAGGTTCAGGTGGAGTTCTTCGTATGTGCTCAGTCTGAGCCTTGACATATACCTGATTTGTTAGATCACAATGGGACACTTCCGCTAAAATTGCTCCTTAGTCCACTGCTGACCTGTGATTGACTTGAACAGCTAATTCATGCAGACCCTGTTGGTTATTGATTTTATACTAATTCCCAGGTGTAGTTGAAGTCATTAACATATGCAAAACTTTAAAATTTACATATAACGTCTTCTAGGTGAAGTGAGTACTGAAACATCAGTGCTTTTATATTTGGGAAGAAAATAATTTCTCCAGTTGTCTGGCCAGTTGCCTTCCTCCCATTTTGTGTTTTGTTTTGCGTAGACATAAAAGCTTTAAATCTGAGAGCGATTGTATCATTGAATAATGATTTATGTATTTCACAGAACTAAGTTGAAATAAATGCTAGCAATCCTTTAGTGCAAATGGCACATTGACTCGAATTTGGGACATGCCTCCAAGAAAACACAACATCTCATGGGTGAGCCCTGCTTTGTGGTGGTATTGCTTTTTCCAGCAGGGAAAGCAGTGACTTGATTCTGGTAAACTTCATATAATTTGAGTATTGTTATCACAGAGCAGCTGTACTTTTTGTAAAAGTACTATAATATGAATGTCCTTTTAAGCCTGGTATCGTACATATCTTGATGAGATAGGGAAGGAGCTCACAAAGAGCTTAATTGTGCTTGGAAAATATACGTGAATGAGAATTCTTTCCTACCCTGTGAAAGTAACATTAAATGGAAATAGAGTAATGTGGGAATCCTTATTTAAAACCGGAACTGTTTAAAGATTAGAACTGTTGAGTAGTTTGTGGTATGAATTCACATATATATATTTTGCCGAATAGTCTGTGTGTTAATAATGAAGAGTATTCCCACTTTAGTCTTGTTCTGGATATACAGATAATTTAGCTTTGGATTCTTACAGCTATTAAAGCAAGTTTACAGATGTACCTCAAACTGCAGAGGGAAGGAACAAGCACAGCTGAAAAACAAGATAAAATTAATGGTCATGTTCACTTTTAAACTCGTCTTGCTCCCTGCAATCTGAGTTTTCCATATTACTCAATTCTATAGATTTATTTTTTTCCCCAACACCAGATGATGAATGTAACTTTCTGCTAGGCACTAAAATTGTCTATAACTGTAAACTATCCATGTACAGGAGAGTAGTGATGCCTTCAGAACAGATCATGGAGACATGGTTGTGACTTGCCTTTAGGAAGGAGAAATTTCTACTGCAAATATTAAATGATTGTCAGTCAGCAGCAGTGTCCAAAAAAAAAATACTCCAAATACACAGATTAGGTAGCTGAAATGCTTCTTGATTTCAAATAAGCTTAAAATATTTTTAGATCTTGCAGTTTTGAATGTGAGTCTTGAGTCAGCAGATTCAGTCTTAAGGGCAGGAAGACTTCTGATGAGTGTCAGTGGCTTCTGTTTAACCTATTTGTATTTATTAAAGGATGTGTAGATTTTAAAGAATGTTTGTTTTCTAGATGAAAATTAGTTGAAGTCAGTATAAACAGCTTAGTGGATATGCTTTGTCTCAAATCTTGATTTCTTTCCTCACTCCCATCTCCCTTTTGCCCCCTCCTTTCCCTCAAACAGACTTCAACTTAAGTTGTTTGTCTTTTCAAAACTTCTAGTGCTGCGTTTGATACAGTCCTTGGAATAAATGTTGCTGTAAAGAAGCTGAGTCGTCCTTTTCAGAATCAAACCCACGCAAAAAGAGCTTACAGAGAGCTTGTTCTTTTAAAATGTGTCAATCACAAAAATGTAAGTTTGGCTTTATATTTCTCTTCCTCATTACTGTAAGTTGTCTAAAAAGCTCAGGATTTGCTCTCTTATGTGCTGTTAGTAACCAAAATAATGGAAAAGTAGTGAGGGAAAGACTGGAAAGATTTGCTATGGGTAGTGCAGTTCTCTACAATGTATGATTAAGTTCTTGGGTGAGCTGCTTAGAGGATGAAATGCCTGGAGGGAGGAGGTTTTTGCTGTGGTGTTGGTATAGGTTTACCATCAGTGTCGGCTTTATAGAACTGGCCTTGCTGTATTGCATTTGCCCTTTTAAGTCATACTGCAGCAAAGCCTGTTTGGCAGTGGGTTGTTTGTGGATTTGGCTCTTGTAACTGCACTGTAGTTAAATCTTGTGAGCTTAGGCAAGATTTTTATTAAATACAGTGTTTAACTGGTGAGGTTTGCAGGGGTGCAGTACTATCTAACAACTTATTGGTAAACAGAAGTGAAATACTACGGACAATATATACATATTTTAAAATCTTTGAACCTTCTAAAATAACAAGCCTTAATGTCAATACTTCAGTGTTCAAGTACAAGAATATAAGGTTTATGTGACTGTTATGTTCTGATACTAACATGAACTAGAAACACTGCTGATCATTGAAGTTGTGCACTCAGGTCTTAAACTTCCTGGAGTCAATTAGCCTTTTAGGATTGATTTTTTTTTTTTTTTTTTTAAGTAAGCTTTTGGTGAAGTCCAGAAGTAGCAGAATAAAAGCAAGGTGGTTATTAAGGAGGGCAGTACAGTAATTTTAGCAGTTCTTCTAGAACTAGTACATCATAATCTACGTTTAATGGGATGGCGTGGGGTATCTCTGTGTACTTGCTGGACAGCCTTGGTTAAAATTCCTTGCACAACATGTGATTTAAAATAAGAGATTATTATTTATGGGGAAAAAATGGGATACGTTTCAGGCACTGGGGAGGGAGATAGACGGTGTCATATATCTTTAAAAAGAAAAAAGTGGTTTTGTCCTGTCTTAGTTCCTTTGGCATACATGCTGCAGTTTTGAACTATTTCTGAATTGGCAGTTTTTCAGCACATGTGAATTAAGTGAAGCCAAGTAACATTCAAATTGTATATAGTAACTGTGCATTTGATTTGGAATAGTAGCTTTTGCAATAGTGGATTTTTATGTGAATTAAAGCAGGAGTTTCTTCTAATGTTTATTTTTATTTTATAGATAATTAGTTTATTAAATGTATTTACACCACAGAAGTCACTAGAAGAATTTCAGGATGTGTAAGTACTAGATTTTTGTTTTAATTTTCCTGACAAATACTGGCCTAAGCCCTGGAGCTGTATGTCCAGTATCCTACAGACTTCACACTTTGAAAACAGAGGGTAGCTAAAGGCTAAATTTAGCCTTTAATTAGTCTTTATTTCTAGATTTCTTTAAGAAAGACCAAGAAAGTTGTTTCACTACATGCATAAGATGGAAGTGGGGAATAAAAAGAGGTTATTTACCTTCTATTCATTTGTCTGCCATACTTTACTGATTGCATAGGCATCTGATTTGTGTGCATTGTCCTTTAGCTAAATGGGTCACTTCAGCGTAATAACTTGGTCTGGATAACCTGATACCATTTTTTGCCATACCAGTCACATCAGCACAACAGTATTTTTGGCCTCAATTAAGAACTGAATATTTTTTTTTTTATGCAAGCTATGTCAATTGGTCTAGAAAGGATTCATGGTGATTTAGTTGGTGAGGTATTCTTAGGTTCCGGTGAATATGCTGTTGTGGTTTGTGAATGGGCTTCTTGGGTAAACATGGGAGTGTGTGTGTCTGAAGGGGGTAAGCAGATGATATTTTAACTTGAAAATGAATCATTGAATCATTCCTTCTTAGTTCTTACTGTGCTTTTCTTAATTTTCTTAATTTTTTAAATAAATTACAGTGAAAAGCATTTTTGATACATTGTAATATCTGCAATTTCTGCATCATCTTCAGTCAGTCAGCTTTTCATGCTGCATAAACTCAGAATTATTCTTCTGTATTACTGTTGATAAAACTAGTGGAATTCTAGTCTCTTGTGATGGATGATTGAATACTTAATTTTTAATAGTAAGACTATTTGAATAGATAATAATTTAATTTTGACACTGGTCATGCATGACTTTTTTTTAATTGTAAGCTTTTTGACGCGTTAGCAAAGTAGTTGGCTTTTATTAAACATCTCATGCTATGCTTAAACCTGATACGAAAAGTAAGACTCAAGTTTTCTTAATGCTTTCTTTCTTGTGCTTTAGATATTTGGTTATGGAGCTGATGGATGCAAATTTGTGCCAGGTTATTCATATGGAACTGGATCACGAAAGAATGTCTTATCTTCTTTACCAAATGCTATGTGGTATCAAACATCTCCACTCAGCTGGTATCATCCACAGAGTAGGTAGTATTAGATCATTAACAATACTTTTTATGAACGCAGATGTTCTTATGAAACGGGGGAAGGCAGGGGGTTGTTATTTCATAAGCGTATATTTCTTTCTTTCATAAGAATATTATTAAACCTGAAGATTGTTTCTGGTTCAAAGGTAAAGACTGCGTTGTAAATAGATCTTAAACCAGGTTAGCTCTGTGGATTTAACTTATGCTGAACTGATTAAAAGATAAAACATGAGTATCTGTGGACCTTTCAAATTACTAAAGAATGAGTCTCTAAAACATAGTATTTACCTCTTAAATGTCTCTATCCTTGGAGATATTCAAATGCTGCCTGGACATGGTCCTGAGCAACTGGCTGTATGGGGCCCTGCTTGAGCAGGGGGGTTGAACCAGATGACCTTCAGAGGTCCCTTCCAACCTCAACCATTGTGTGATTCTGAAAAGTAAAGTTCGTGAATGATCAGAATTTTGAAGTCCTGTGCAGACCTCATATATTTCTTTGCTTCTGTTGTTCTGCTGCTGCTCCTTTTTTTTTTTTTTTTTTTTTTAATTTCATGACCAGTCTATTTGACAGTTCTGCTTCTTTTCTGTTCCGTTCCTTTTTTTTTCTCCTTCCCTACTTCCTGGGCACACTTGCCTTTTAAATTTCTTTTTTGCCTGGTGGCTGAAAACTTTATCCAGTTCTAGTTTAACGTGCTTTTTTTCTTTATGTTCAATCCATAAACATAATTGAGAAGCTGTATAACTTACAACAAATCTACTTCCTTACTTTGCTGAAAAAATCTACCATGAAAATACTGTGGTATTAGCAAGGAAGTTACGTATAGTTAAGCGAAGTCTATATCCAGATAGTCTTAGTACTGGGCTTTCCTAGAATTATTGAGTGGGGTGTGTAAGAGACTGAAGCGGGGAGGGCTGGGACTCCCACTGAACTCCACCTGGCATGTTGACTGTGATTTGGAGCTACAGGGGAGACACAATATTTGCTGAGAAATTTAAGCTCATAGGAGCTAACAGGAGCAATCAGACAGAACTGATACTGATTGAACAATAAAATGGGCAGTGAGAGGAACCGCGCTGTGAATAACTGAACAGAGGTATGAAGTTTATTTGAATGGAGAGGCTAAAGTGGTGAGCGTTAGGTTGGGTTAGTGTGGGACCAAAATAAAATGACCTTTCTGGAGTGAAAACTCTTGATTAGGTGAGAGATTTGGTTTTGAAAAGAAGTGAGGCTAGGAAGGGAACAGAACTTTGATAGTTCAGAAGGAATTACATCTAGAAATTACTTAGCCTGTGACCAAATAGAACTTGAAATAATGTGCACGACTCCCACCTCCGTTATGAGTTGATGAATATTGAATCTGTTATCCTTCAGGTGGCCCAGCATTATAGTAAGATGAGAGAACCACAAATTTCACTATCAAATACTGCAAATAATTACTCTGTTGTCAAGAGAAAAGTCTGAGTAGAGGATTAGAAACTCCAACCTAGTTGATGGTAAATGCAGTAGTGTTTAGGAAGGTAACAAATCTTCCGCAAAAATATGCAAACCCACGTGAACTATTTGCATGTCCCCATCTTCTTAAGAAAAGGAAGTTCTGTACCTGAGAACATGGTTCATGTGGTTGAAACCAAGTCAAACACTTGAGCAGAATTAAATGTACTAGTGCATTGGTAATTTGGCTACTTCTGATACTTTGTGAATAAAATCCAATTATTCTAGTTTTCCCTAACTGTGTATTCCTTTGGGTGCAATAATGACTGTTCCCATGAGGCATATCTCCTAAAGTATTTTATTTTTCTCTTCACTCATTGGGTAACTTTGTGTTTTCACCACACCCGAATTTTGACTGTGAAATTTGCTAATCACTCTAACATAGGTGGCTTATCTGTCATTAACAAATACACTTGTTAATGCTTTGTGTGTTGCGATACTCCTTTTTCCTACAGATACCTGACTAATTAATGATGTCGTCTTTAGGATCTGTGCCCTAATAATGACAGTATTTGGAACACAGTCTCCTTTACCATGCAACTATTCCTACCCAAAATAGGTCCACTTAATGTGTTAAAGGAAGCAGATACACATTGTGCATACGTACAAACCATTACGTAACTGACTGTACTGTCAGCGCACCACTGGGTAAATTAAGACTCTGCAGACAACTTTGATTCTGGTTTTCCCTGAATTTTTTGGAGTACTTAGCCGGGCAGCATTTAACTTGTCTCTAGTCTGTGTATAAATAAGCAAATACATCAGAGCAGGAATATGCAGCTGTTAATGTGAAGTGAACTGGTGCCATATATTGACTGTGGAAGGGGGTGTGTGTTATTCTGGATGTTGATCCTTCCTTAACTGAAGTTATTTCTTGTTAGGATTTGAAACCCAGCAACATAGTAGTAAAATCAGATTGTACGCTCAAAATCCTTGATTTTGGACTGGCAAGAACAGCATGTACTAACTTTATGATGACTCCATATGTAGTAACACGGTATTACAGAGCACCAGAGGTTATCCTTGGAATGGGATATAAAGAGAATGGTAAGTTGCTAGAGTAACACATTAAATCTTTTGTCTAAAGCATATCTGTCTCAGAACATAACAGCTTTAAAAGGTGGCGGGGAGAGCTGGTTTCCCCCTGCCATGTCTGTTGTTAAAGTATGTTAATCATGGTATTGGAAATAACAAAAATTACACTGTAATAATTTTGAAGAATAGAATAGTTTTCTGCTCTGTGTGCCTATCTCCATTTAATGTATACTGCTCCCTCTCCCCTGCTGTTGTTTTTTTCATGTGTTGTCCTGTTGTTGTGTTGCCATTTTTTTTTATCCTACCAAAAAACTGTTAAGACGCTTATGCTGGATGACATTAAAAAAATTAACAACCATCAATCTATAAATAATAAACCCTTTTATCAATGTGATTTTATTCTGAAGCATCTTTTTTTGACAGTCTGCCCCCTTTTGCATCTCTGGTTACTTTATTAAAATAAGTTTCAGATCCCTATGACAAACCATATCTCATACTCTTCTAAATCTGCATAGCACTCAAAGGGGCTGGGTGTTATAGCTGTGTTTTTAATAATGTAATATATTGAATGTTCAGCCAACACAGTTGCTGGCTAGGAAATTGTTCCTGACCTGCATTATTTGGGATTTTACTTGCTGATTTGTACTAGCTGTGGAGTAATATGCTGTCTCCTCTCGACTTCTATGCTAGTACATCTTTCTGCTTTATCACAGGGGCTTGGGGATACCATGCTTTTTGTATACATGTAACTTTGGCAGTGTAATACAAGGGACTCGCAGGACCTTTCTGGGCCACTGATCATGCAAAAGGCTTTCATTAATGCACAAGGCAGCTTGTTGTAGAGCAAGTGCTGATGTGGATCAGAACTTTAGTAGAGGCTGTTCTGGATGGGACAAAAAAATAAATTATCTGCAGGACGGTAGGAATACAGTGTGAGCTTACAAGTAAATAATTGTGATACTTAAAAAAACCTCTTTAATCTTTTGTCCTTGTTGCACCTAACATATGATAGTGGATATCTGGTCTGTTGGGTGCATTATGGCAGAAATGGTCCTCCATAAAGTCCTGTTCCCAGGAAGAGATTGTATCCTTCTTCACGGTTGTTTCAGAAATGTAAACACTGATTATATTTTACAAAATGCTAATAACAAAATTTAGCAACAGTCAGTTGGTGTTGATATGATTGAAAATTCATGTTAGCAGTTTGGTTTTCCACATTGTTGTGTTTTATTGTAGATGCTAGATGTTTTTGTTTGTTTTTCCTCACTTTTGTTCATGATACTTCATAATTTGATCATTTCATTTTTACTTTCAGTTGATATCTGGTCAGTTGGGTGCATCATGGGAGAATTGGTGAAAGGTTGTGTGATATTCCAAGGCACTGATCGTATCCTTCCCTAGTCATCTTTGAATCCCATTCCACTTCCAACAGAAACACTATTATTTTGATCTGTATAAGTATAAAAGCATAAGCAATATTTTCAATAATGTTTTAATAGATCTACTGTACTATTTGAAATTAGTGTCATTAACCAAATTGTTGAGCTTTACATTTTATTTTCTTAGTAGACTATATTTAATGCAATTTGTACTGGTTGAATCCATAGAATTTATATTAAGAGCTTCAGCTTTTGTAGCTTAAAAAAGGATACTGTTAGGTTTAAAAAATAAATAGCAGTAAGTATATTTTCTTACTCTTGTTCTTTGTAGATAAGTGTTATAAGCAAAAGCCTACAAAGTTACTTTTTACTATGTATGGATTTAGCTTACTACTTGTTTGAACAGTAGACTCATTTTTTTTAATTGTACAATTTTTTGAGTTTCAGTCAGATTTTTTTTCTTGCTTATTAGCACTTGCTGGACAGCAGTGTCCTAATTGCAAGCACACTGCATGAGAAATGTTTTTTTTATTACTATTATTTATTATAAAAAGAAAACCTTTTTCTTTTTGGAGTTTTTTCATCCTATGAAAATTTTATTTTGGGCTTTTTCTATAAGATTGTTATTCCTTCATTCCTCCCTTCAATACTTTTGACCCAGATTTGTCTTCATAAAATTCTGCTTTCTTGTACAATAGTAATTGTAGGAAATTTTACTGTATTAAAAACAAACAAAATCCTCGTATATGTGTTTTCATACCGTAGAGATTGGAAATCTCAATAATACATCACTGGATCACAAACAAGGCTTTAAACTGTACTAAGTGAACAGAAGTGATTATTTAATAAAGTAAATGTTCTTTTAAGATTTTGATGTATTTCAAAATATTTCCCTAGAAACAAAATTTAAAACATTTGACTCATTATCAAGTTCCAGTTACAAAAACTGGAGCGAAACCAATTTCATCCTTTATAAATAGTATCTTATGAAGTAGTAGCGTTGTAGGACTAGACACTCAAAATTGATCAGTAAATAAATAGAATCCAGATGATTTAATTAAATTACAATTGCCAGTTATGGCTGTAGGTCATAAGAAGCTATAGCTACCTGTGATCCAAGATTTTGAAGAAAGTGTAATATTTTTGCTCATCAGCAAGGAAAAGTTGAGTCCACCACTAAAAATATCAAGTATATGTTCACATCGGTTTTCATAGATACTACTTTTTACGCATGGATTTAGCTTACTACTTGTTTGAACAGTAGACTCATTTTTTTTAATTGTACAATTTTTTGAGTTTCAGTCAGATTTTTTTTCTTGCTTATTAGCACTTGCTGGACAGCAGTGTCCTAATTGCAAGCACACTGCATGAGAAATGTTTTTTTTATTACTATTATTTATTATAAAAAGAAAACCTTTTTCTTTTTGGAGTTTTTTCATCCTGTGAAAATTTTATTTTGGGCTTTTTCTATAAGATTGTTATTCCTTCATTCCTCCCTTCAATACTTTTGACCCAGATTTGTCTTCATAAAATTCTGCTTTCTTGTACAATAGTAATTGTAGGAAATTTTACTGTATTAAAAACAAACAAAATCCTCTTAAATGTGTTTTCATACAAAATAGAGATTGGAAATCTCAATAATACATCACTGGATCACTAACAAGGCTTTAAACTGTACTAAGTGAACAGAAGTGATTATTTAATAAAGTAAATGTTCTTTTAAGATTTTGATGTATTTCAAAATATTTCCCTAGAAACAAAATTTAAAACATTTGACTCATTATCAAGTTCCAGTTACAAAAACTGGAGCGAAACCAATTTCATCCTTTATAAATAGTATCTTATGAAGTAGTAGCGTTGTAGGACTAGACACTCAAAATTGATCAGTAAATAAATAGAATCCAGATGATTTAATTAAATTACAATTGCCAGTTATGGCTGTAGGTCATAAGAAGCTATAGCTACCTGTGATCCAAGATTTTGAAGAAAGTGTAATATTTTTGCTCATCAGCAAGGAAAAGTTGAGTCCACCACTAAAAATATCAAGTATATGTTCACATCGGTTTTCATAGATACCTACGTATCTTACAGAGGAGGACTTTAAATTTTAATGCTAAATTTCATGACACTAATCTTCAGCAGTTGATCATGCATTATTTAGTAGTACAAATGATTAATTGTTAAATAAGTCTTTTTGTTTTCCACCTTTCTTCCTTTCTATACTTATTGTTTTACCTTTTGAAGCCTTCAGACCAACCTAACACAATTCTTCATGTATGTTATGTGTCTTTCACCTGCATGTTAGCATGGGCTATTTTGATTTATTCATGAATAAATGAAGGAAATTTTGTCCATACTTGTTGAATATGCAAGTTACCACTTGTGGTTCTCTGGAGGTCACTGAAGCTCCACCAGTCTGTTTCAAGGAGTCTCCTCCCCCAGTATCTTACAAAAGTGCACAGCTATGCTTACAGGGTTTTTTTTTCCTCTTGCAAGACTTGCAGCTCTCTTTAATGTGAAATACTGATAACTGTTTGTGTTGTTTGAAACTTTTCCTAACTGGTAACTGCTCCGGTCAGATTGTCGTTTTCTTTTACCTTCAGCTGCAGGATTGTTTTGAGAGTGTGGTTTATGGGGTGTGCTGGTGCGCATGGCCATGAAGCTTCCTGTTCTTCTGTGTGGGTTTTTTTCTGACTTAAATTTTAAAATGTTTTAGTATTTGGGGATTTAGAGCAGGGAACCAAGTTCAGCATGTTGCCTAATGATGTGCCCTTGACTGTCTTCAGGAAAACCTACTCTTAGACTCAACAGTTTGTATTTTCCCATATAGTCAACGGGGATTGCCGGGATACTTGCAGCAGTGCTCTGCGTGGAATGAGATGCTCCGCGTTGCCAGGGCGATGGATGCACCGAGCCTGCTCCTGACTGATGTTGTGGAGGATGAACAGGGCTCTTACAGTTACTGGCCTGAGTTACTGGCAGTTGCTGTTGCACTGGAAATTACAAACGTAGAAAAACCAGGCAATGTAGATAACCTAAGATGAAATAATGGAAAGCCTAGCAGCACCAGAGTGTGTTTAATGCTCTTTCTGCCGACGTGGTGAAGGAAACTAATTGCCTGACATGCAAAAAGCATGAGGGGGTATTCATGCTTTCTTGGGAAAAATCATGCTTTATTGTGATTGTAATAAGGACTCTGTTTTCAACTTCTCTTTTTCCAGAGTCCCAAAAAGTAGGCAGATATACTAGTCATGGGCTAAACTTCTGGTTACTTTTGACCTTGACCCTCACTAGAACAGGAAGGGTAGTTTTGTCTGCAGGTTGCAAGATTATTCACATAGCACGCTCTGTGTGCTTTACATTGAAATTAAGGTTTAAATCCATTTGGGTTTCTGATAACAGGCTTAGCTTATTTCAAGTCCTACCCTGTATTGGGGAATTTTTTTTTTTTTCAATTTTCAGTATCTGTAAAGCACTTTGAAACAATCCAACTGAGACATTGCTTTTTCCCAGTTTTTATTACTAAAGTGGGATAGGTCGTTAAGTTTTTCTGCCCTCCCCCCAGTGCTCTGAGATCGCAATAGACTGGACTCTAATTTGATTAGCTGACTAACCAGACTGCTGCAACTCATAGAAAAAAGTCTTCTTGAATCTAGATTGGTGGACATCTCTCAGAAATCAGTTTTTCAGCTAAGAACAAAATTTCCTGATGTATGTTAAAATTTTCTTTGTGCTTTGTTTTAGCGTAAGAGTTAACAATATTGATTACTTAATTTTTATTTTAATATAGCTTTTCCATTGGAATGTGTTCAATAAGCAAATATAATTTTCAATCTTTGTATCAGAAGTCTAAAGTCTTAGCAAGAAACAGTGACTTTGCATATATTTCTAGTTATATTCTTGGCACACTAACTGAAATAAAAGTGCCTCTGTTTTTTAAATACATCTTAATTCAAAGTGCAGCAAATTTGTTGTTTTGTTACAAAATCTATGAGAATGGGTACGATGAAGCTAAATTATGAATTTAGCTATGAATGTTTGCAAGGTCCATGGTTAGACTCTGCTGGAATTGCACATTCTTTTTATCAGAGAAACTGTAAAGTGTAAATCTGAGTAAACTTAAATATCAGGAATACTGATGCAGTGTCTTCTCAGTGTGATAAATGAGCTTTGTTATCCCAACTAGGCTCATTCAGAGCGGACTCTGGTATCTCTGTAACAAGTGCCACCATGCCTAGGGGAAATGCCTTCACTTTAAAGAGGGAGAAGAGACAGTCCAGAAGAAACATGAAGCACAATTTCAACTTGTGGCTTGTAAATGCAGTTCCTATAAAATATTTAAATTCTGACTTTAAGAACAGAGTCTTTGAGTCTTTAGTCTTTGAGTATTACCACAGTTGATACTTAAACAGAACAACCTGCTGAAAACCTACAGGAATCTGGATTCACTGTTCAGAACTCCTTTGAACCTTTTCTGAAGTTGAAAATTAAAAACTAAAAACCAAAAAAACCCCAGAAAATAACAACAAAAAAACCCCAATCATACAACCAAACCCATCCAAAAACCCTCCAACCCAAAGTCTAATTTCCTTAGGAGACAGGCACAAAATTCCTTACTTTGAATGGGATGTATTTGTCCTTTAGGTTTTTTCATGTATTTTTTCCTACCTTCAAGAGTCCTCAGTGTTGATGGTATTATGTTGTACTTCAGAAGATTCAACAGCAGCCTTTCTCTTCTGTCCTTATAGTTGTTTTGCTATGGATACAATTGCCAAATAAAGCTTCTTTTGGGCTCCAAAAAAGTATTGCTTTCAATACTAGCCAATAGATAATAATTAGCAAAAGATATTTAAGCATAATGCATTGTGCAGCACTTCTAACCAGTCCTTAAGATTACAAAATCTGAATCATATTTTTATATCACTCTAGCTTTTTGCATGGCAGCTCAGAATACTGTCAAGGCTAGAATGAAGTTCATATTTCTGTCCTTTGTTCAAGTTTTCATTAACTTTTCAGATTTCTGTAAGTGATATTTTTGTGTAGTGCAGACTTCAAATTCTTCAGCTGATTTTCCTAAAGATATGGTGCAGATATTGATCAATGGAATAAAGTTATTGAACAACTAGGAACACCGTCAGCAGACTTCATGAAGAAACTACAGCCTACAGTGAGGAATTATGTAGAAAATAGGCCAAAATATCCCGGTATTAAATTTGAAGAACTCTTCCCAGACTGGATATTTCCATCAGAATCTGATCGTGACAAGTTAAAAAGTAAGGCGAGTTTTTCTTTCCTCTTTCTTTTTTAAGATGTTAATTTAAAATGTCTGCAATACGCTTAATTAAAAAAAAAAATGTTTATTGCAATAGATGTCAACATTAGAAGCTGCATACCTTCTGTTTTTCATTTGACATGTCCTGAAATCTTAATAGTATTCATTAAATACAGAACTATTTCCCTGTTCCCAGTATTCTGTTTCATTCTCTTTAATTCTAATCCATTGAATAATGTCTGTTGCGTAAATGTTCTCTGAAAGTAATACTTGTTCTGGAGGTTATTTGTAATTAGCTTTTTCTAGTTGATGTGTGCATATAATTCATTTTGGCTATACTTTTACTTTAGATAATTACTGATAAAATGAAAAAAAAACCCAACTTACTATATTCTCTAGATGATAAATTTTTTTTTTTACATAAAATAACCTGTTATAGCCTATTTTATTATTACAATAATAGTTCAGACGAAAAAGAAATGTCAGTGAAGTACCACTGCAACAATTGGTAGCCAGTTACCATGCAGTAACACCTTTAAAAGAAAAACTAATTTGCTATTACAGAAATTAGATGATTACTGTACCAAAATGGTTTTTTTTAAAAGCTTAATTAAAATGTTGAGTGTGTTTTATGTTCAGTAGTTAGTGCCAAATAAATTGTGACCCATGTAACAGCAGAACTGTTCAAAATCGAGGTTAGTTGGTGCCAGCTGCAGGGTTTATTTTGGATAATAGCAAAATAACATTTATGCTAAAGGGGTGTGACCTCATTCTTAAAAAAAAAAAAGTAGCTGTATAATAAAGCTTGGATTTGTAGGCCTGTCTTCACAGTGAAAAATATCTACTGTTAGTGTATATCCTATGTTCCCAGTATTCATTTTCTGTGTCAGATGTTAAACTCTACAGCTCTTACATGTATGGTTTTTTTCACTTTTACTTTCTAGCCAGCCAAGCTAGAGATTTATTATCAAAAATGCTTGTAGTAGATCCAGACAAGAGAATTTCTGTAGATGAAGCCTTACGTCATCCTTATATTACTGTCTGGTATGATCCAGCTGAAGCAGAAGCTGTAAGTTTGCATTTAAAATAAATTTTAAGATTTAATAACTTTAAAGAATACCTTCAGTTTTAGTCAAGAGCATGCTTTGAACTCATTCTTTGACTAGTAAAAGTCATGCATAAAGCCTTCAGGTCAACATTAGAGGTAGAATCACCTGAAGAACAGCTGCTGGAGTGCAGTTGATATAATTTTGAAAGTGGTTGTTGATAGTTCCCTTTACTTTACAGAAAGAGTTGCCTGTGTGGTGGTAACTAGGGCTTTTTTAAAAGGGGACTTTCTCTAAGGCCCCATAAAGCCTTATAATGAGTTTAATTTTTGTTGACGCTTTTAAACAGCCTTTTGGTGGGAGGTAGGACTTAAAAGCAAATTCTGGAGTTTTAAAACGAATGTGACTGAGGTATAGGGAATAGACTGCCAAAGATGAAGGTAAAAACATGCTAAAAAAGTTGTCATTTTTAGGTTTTTTTAGTTACAATTGGTTGTGTTAACGTGATGTAGTAGATACGCTATAGACTTTCTTTTCTTTGTAGCCTCCGCCTCAAATCTATGATGCACAATTGGAAGAAAGAGAGCATGCAATTGAAGAATGGAAAGGTAAAAAGTGAGCATGACAAATGACATGTGTTGTAATAACTTGTATTGTTAATGCGTGGCTCGCAGTACATGTGTGCTGGATTGTGTAACTGACTGGAACCCACTGTTCCAATGATGCAGTACTGCTTGTAGCAATATGAAAAGAAGTCAGTAATGGAAAAATGTTCTATTTGGAGTGAAAATATATATATATACACACACACGCGTATATGTACATACATATACATGTACATTCTGAAGTCTGTTCAACAAAATGCCACAGTTTCATTTTTTTCCTTCCATTCCTCTGAGTATTTTGTTAAGTGTTTGTAATCTCAATGGGTTTTTTCTTGATGGAAAATTCTCTGAAGGAGAAACATGTGCCTCTTCTCAGTGTACATTATTTAAGCCACATCTCTTGACAATATTTACTACTGCATTTGTTCTAGAGGTCTTAAATAGCAGAAGAGTTTTTTGATGTGGTGGTTTTTTTTTTTTTCTCTCATCATTGCTTATTTATTGACCAAATAGTTTAAACTGTTGACTTAAATGAATAAACAGCATTGTGGTATTGAAATCAATTACACCTTATAGTTCTAGTCAAAAACTTTAAGTGGCGAGGCAGTTCAGATTTCACACATCTACCATCAGAGGACCAAGGGTGGTAGACACCTTTGCTTAGTACTTTGGAAGTCACTTGGTTTTGTAAAATAGCTTTATAAATTTCAGGTATTGATTCTGGTTTATATATATTTTCTTTAGGGCATGTCTGCACAGGTACGCTTCACATTATTTTGGATTAATGCAAGGTGGAAAATTAAAATGGATCAGTTTAATCTATACAGCATATCTAATCTATACAACATTTGTAAATATTATTACTCAGAATTAGAGGTCTTAATGTATTTAAATACTGTTACTCTTAGTTACATTAAGACTATGGGTACACACACAAGCTACTGTGAGTTAATTGAAAGTATAACTTAAAGTGTACCTGACGTACAGATATAACTTAAAGTGTACCTGATGCAGCAGTAATAATCCTTTTGTTCTAGAAGGGACCAAAGTAAGGCATCTTGCATGAACCATACTACAAGACATATCAAACAGAATAATGGATGTTCCTTTAAAGTTACAGCTCTGATTGTTTTTGTTGTTGTTCAGGTGCTTGTATCCTAAATCGTCCTTGATTAGTAAATGAGGGCTTTCATGTGATATTTTAATTGTTTGTTTTAACCTACTTCACAATTTCCAGACTTTCCTCAATGTATCCATGGAGATTTTTTTTTAAGAATACAGACATTTGTGTATGGTTTTGTTATCAAAGTAAAATTTCCACAGGGGTTATCCATATGGTTTTTTAAATCCAAATCTGATTTTTTTTTTTTACAGTTAATATTAGTGCATTGTGGGTATACATAAAGTTTTGGGGTGGGATGGTTGTTACTTCTAAATGGAGAGCTATTCTATTTATAAAATATGTTGATTTTGGTACATGCTTGGTGTCTGTCTGTGATGCATAAAGAAAATCCGTAGAATTCTCTAATCATTGCCATAGGCCTTTAAAAAAAAAAAGGGGAAAATAAATATCTATACAGTTGTACTTCCAGACTGACCCTTAACCATTTCATTGTACCTTTACATATATGTATACAAATTGTATACAATTGTATACAAATCCTCTGTGATCTTACAATGTTTTTTCTGTCTCTTCTTTCATTCCTCCCACCCTTCTCTCATAAGAATTAATATACAAAGAAGTAATGGATTGGGAAGAAAGGAGCAAGAATGGTGTGGTAAAAGATCAGCCCTCAGGTTAGTCATTGTTTCAGTAGTTCTCCTGTAACTGATACTCAGTGCTGATCTGTTGCACTAGTGAATGAAGAAATCCTGCTTAATAATCCAGGTAGGCCAAAGTTTTGTTGTTCGAGATTCATGATTCTGATCAGCCTTTGGAGATCCACGTGCAGTGGTTTTTCATTCTTACGAAGTAAATTGTAGGAAAACTTAAGAAGTCTTGTGTGTCCAACACCCTGAGCTGCCTTCTCCCCAAAGGGCTCAGTCATATGAAATAATCGATACCATGTTACATCAGCTGTCACATAGGTATCTTTTATGCTGAATGCTTATTCTGTGGCTCTGCCTGAATAAGTCCCTTTCATGCAGGGTTAAACATTGTTAGGGCCCCTTGTTTTAAAATAGTTAATAGTGCAAAGTATTTATGCCCATGATTGAATCCTTGATGTTTGCTGCCGTTCTCTTGGTTCAGTAATTGGAATATTGTACTGTCTTTTATTAACTATATCTGTTAGACTTCTTGATACTCAGGTCACTATTCACATTATACATTGCTCTTAATGTCACCTTGGGTTTTGAGTGCTACAGAACTTAGTGCTTGCTTTTCTACTGTTTTCTTTATTTTCTGAGGATTTCTGTGGGGAAAGCGATGCTCAGAGCCTAGAGCCTAGATTATTTGTACCTGCAATATTGTCTTTCCTCAGATTTTATTATGTTTGGTTTACTTAGCACAGATGCAGCAGTGAATAGCAACACCAGTCCTTCCCAGTCATCATCTATCAATGACATTTCATCCATGTCAACAGAGCAAACATTGGCCTCAGATACAGACAGCAGCCTCGATGCCTTGACAGGACCCCTTGAAGGATGTCGATGATCAGCCAGGATTGCAGACTTGACTTTGGAAAGGAACTGTTGCTTCCATTGGGCCTGAATTGCTTGTAAGTTAATGGAACCAAGTAGAAAAACTCCATGTTCTGCATGTTCTGCTAAAGTAATGCCTGTTTTTTTTACTCAGTTGTTATGAAATTGCCTGCTTAATGTTGTAGAATGAAAGCAAATCAATGTCTAAAGAACAAAAAAATTTAAATTTAGGCACTATTATAGGCTTTTCTTTGTTTCAGCCTATTTCAGGTGAGCAGTTATAATAGACTTTTAGCCAATAACTCCTCTTAAGTGGGTTCATGAATCTTCAGTCCCAATTAGCAGGCTTCTGTGACACAATATTTGTTTACATTTTAGTACAGTATTGCTCATTAGTAGGTTTTTTGAATGTATAGTCTCTATGAAGTTTGTTTTAATGTGTGACTGCAGCCGTTTGCTTTATTTAATGACGGGAGTGTTGTATGTAAGTGTGAACTCACACATTGAATGCTCTCATGTGTGGGATGAATGTTGAAAGGGCAGTTATTCTTCCACATAGCACTTTTTTTGTTTTATTGAGCCCTTTCTATCTTCACTTTCCAACGATTCTGTCTATCTTCTTGTAGAAGAGATAAAACGTGAAGTTTAAAGAATATAGTCATCTGTATTTCACCTATGAGTATGTGTGTCTAACTTTTTCAGTTTTTTTAAACTTGGATGGAAGATACAGTGGCTTAATTAAATCTTAAGGAAGGATGAGTGACTTATCTGTGAAGCAGTGCCTGTTTAGAAGAGGAGAGAGTGCTAAAATGTTCTGTATTTTCTAGCTTGTGATACCGGTCCTTTAACAAAAACAAACAGAAAAGGAAATTATATCTGTGATGCTCTTCATTCACTGCAAAGTCTGATAAAAGAACTGATGAATTGGAGAGACTTGCAGCCTCAGAAAGAGCTGCATAAATGTTTTCCATTTTCTTAATGGGTCCATCCTATCTAGCGAGTGATTAAAGAAATAAAAATACAGTAGTTTTGAGTCACTTATAAATTAAGTATTTGGTTAACAAAGCTTAGCTCTATTCCCGCATTAGGAAAACCTCTCTATTTGTACTGGGGGAGGAAAACATATTTAATACATATTTTCTAAATACAGTGTCAGAGAAGAAGAGGAGATTATTTGCTGTCTCAATATAGGCTTATCAATACAGTTTTCGGAATCAGATAATACAAACATTGTCTGTTAAATTGCACAATAAGTTGAATTAGAAAATGCATTTGCAGTAGAGTAGGGCTTAAATTGCTTTATACTACACACTTGTGAA
>NW_008796044.1:13984776-14078903 GCF_000699145.1 Aptenodytes forsteri
CCTTCTCCCCCCCCCCCCCCCCCCCGAGAGGGGGGAAAAAATAAAAATCTCTTCTCTTAATGTTCACCTTGGGTTTTGAGTGCTACAGAACTTAGTGCTTGCTTTTCTACTGTTAAATAATTTCTTTATTTTCTGAGGATTTCTGTGGGGAAAGCGATGCTCAGAGCCTAGAAGTATGGTTATTTGTACCTGCAATATTGTCTTTCCTCAGATTTTATTATGTTTGGTTTACTTAGCACAGATGCAGCAGTGAATAGCAACACCAGTCCTTCCCAGTCATCATCTATCAATGACATTTCATCCATGTCAACAGAGCAAACATTGGCCTCAGATACAGACAGCAGCCTCGATGCCTTGACAGGACCCCTTGAAGGATGTCGATGATCAGCCAGGATTGCAGACTTGACTTTGGAAAGGAACTGTTGCTTCCATTGGGCCTGAATTGCTTGTAAGTTAATGGAACCAAGTAGAAAAACTCCATGTTCTGCATGTTCTGCTAAAGTAATGCCTGTTTTTTTTACTCAGTTGTTATGAAATTGCCTGCTTAATGTTGTAGAATGAAAGCAAATCAATGTCTAAAGAACAAAAAAATTTAAATTTAGGCACTATTATAGGCTTTTCTTTGTTTCAGCCTATTTCAGGTGAGCAGTTATAATAGACTTTTAGCCATAACTCCTCTTAAGTGGGTTCATGAATCTTCAGTCCCAATTAGCAGGCTTCTGTGACACAATATTTGTTTACATTTTAGTACAGTATTGCTCATTAGTAGGTTTTTTGAATGTATAGTCTCTATGAAGTTTGTTTTAATGTGTGACTGCAGCCGTTTGCTTTATTTAATGACGGGAGTGTTGTATGTAAGTGTGAACTCACACATTGAATGCTCTCATGTGTGGGATGAATGTTGAAAGGGCAGTTATTCTTCCACATAGCACTTTTTTTGTTTTATTGAGCCCTTTCTATCTTCACTTTCCAACGATTCTGTCTATCTTCTTGTAGAAGAGATAAAACGTGAAGTTTAAAGAATATAGTCATCTGTATTTCACCTATGAGTATGTGTGTCTAACTTTTTCAGTTTTTTTAAACTTGGATGGAAGATACAGTGGCTTAATTAAATCTTAAGGAAGGATGAGTGACTTATCTGTGAAGCAGTGCCTGTTTAGAAGAGGAGAGAGTGCTAAAATGTTCTGTATTTTCTAGCTTGTGATACCGGTCCTTTAACAAAAACAAACAGAAAAGGAAATTATATCTGTGATGCTCTTCATTCACTGCAAAGTCTGATAAAAGAACTGATGAATTGGAGAGACTTGCAGCCTCAGAAAGAGCTGCATAAATGTTTTCCATTTTCTTAATGGGTCCATCCTATCTAGCGAGTGATTAAAGAAATAAAAATACAGTAGTTTTGAGTCACTTATAAATTAAGTATTTGGTTAACAAAGCTTAGCTCTATTCCCGCATTAGGAAAACCTCTCTATTTGTACTGGGGGAGGAAAACATATTTAATACATATTTTCTAAATACAGTGTCAGAGAAGAAGAGGAGATTATTTGCTGTCTCAATATAGGCTTATCAATACAGTTTTCGGAATCAGATAATACAAACATTGTCTGTTAAATTGCACAATAAGTTGAATTAGAAAATGCATTTGCAGTAGAGTAGGGCTTAAATTGCTTTATACTACACGCTTGTGAATTTGTGCACATTCACTCTGGAGTGCACGGGTGTGAAATTTTGCTACAGATTCTTGTGTGTGCATGCGTGTGAGATTAAACTATATAACTATAAGAGTAATACAGATGTACAAGATGAGGTAAAACACCACTTTCTTAAAGGCACTATATTTAGCTGTTGATCCAGATACTCTTGACTTGAATATATAAATAGAACTTATAAAATATACTGGCCCAGCCAGCCACTACATTACTGACATATTTCTCTTGTAAAAGAAAATTGTCCATTGTTTCTGACCTTATGATTTGAAAAGCAACGATTTCTCTTTATGCAAACATTGTTTTTATATTAAAATTGTACCCCTTTTTAATAGCTTAATTTGCTGCAGCAAAAATACAAAGGTTTTACTATCCCAGAAGGTTAAAAAAAAAAAAAATTACCAAAGTACTTAATACGATGTTAACTTCAGAATTGTCATCTGGAATCTTGGATTTTTAAAATTCTGTTTAATTGAATTGCAGGATATTGGGGCTTGGGCTTTTTCTTGTCGTTTGGTTTTAAACCTACGGATATCTTAGTTTATCTTTGGATACTGACACTATACATGAAATATTTTTAGTGCATTTTTGTCACTGGAAAAAACATTTAAAAATACCTATTTACCACATAGCAGAACAGTACAGGTTGCTGTTCTTTTGCATTTTTTTAATCCTTGTTATTTGCATAAGTTAAAATCACTAAAGACACCTGTTCAAAATGAACATTAGTGATTCACTATGGAAGTAATCTACTGGATTTCATTTTTCAAGATTTTTATCTTTTCAACTGAAGTTGCACTGTGCTATGTTCATTTTAAGAGTTACTGCTTTAGAAGACTTAATGCAACAAAGATTTTCTTTCATCTTTTGGATATTCGCAGAGTTGAACTTTTCCTATTGGACTTGGGCTGCTCAGAACGGGGGGGGGTGGACCAGATGATCTCCAGGTCTCTTCCAACCTAAATTATTCTGTGATTCAAATTGTCTTTTAATGTCTTAACACAACTGCCCTATGTCCATGATTTGAACTGGTATCTGACCTTCTCCTAGTACGTACTGTTAGCTTGAATAGTGCTCTTGGAACAAAAACCCCCCTGAGATTAACTGAGCTTATTTGTACATCTTGTTGTAGGAAAAGCTGTCTCATACCTTATTTTTTTTAATGTCTTCTTGCTATGGCATACATTGAAGCTTCAAAACTTTACAGAAATGTTGCTGCCTTTGGAGCATGCATGCAATGTCTGTGGATATTGTGGATTTTGATTCCAGTATAATTCAAAACCCAATTGCTAATAACCTGAATGAACATCGATCTCAAGAAGGCACATATGCAGATTATATTCAGAAAAATGCATGCAGAATAGATGCATGCTAAAGTTCCCATGCTATTTCAGTGTGCACATAGAGACTATAAATGCACTGCATGCAGATTATATGCATATAGCTGTATTCCTGACTGCAGATTAAGTTCAGTGCCACGTTTGTGAAATGGTCGTCAATGCCGTGAGAACCTCATCTTTGATGGAAAACAAAATGCACATGTAACTTGACAGGGGTTTAAAAGTTTGGTGTGCAATATAATCACTTTTATTCCTAATACTAAAATCATGTATGTAAAGTGATGCAATTGACCATTTTTTTGCACTTTGGCATTTATAAATATTTATATGTATTTAAAGATTAAGAATATGTGAGTGTGTGTATACATATGCATATATATATATTAAGAAACCAGCTCAGTTTTGTAAACATGAATGTTACTTTTCTTTGAGAGACTTTGTATAGTGTTAACACTACTGCGGTATACATAAACAATTTATGAAACATGACTAAAAATAAGTGGTGGTCAACATAGATACAATCTGTAATCTTAACTGCTCACCTGAAAAAAGAGAGGAATCTATGGCTATCAATCAGATTATTTACCAGAAATGTTATGTTAAATCTATGAACACTGAGTAGCTGAATGGCATTGCAGAAATGGAGTATGTTTTAAACAGTTCATTTCATCTGTGCTCATATCATTTTTCCTCAGAAAAAAACCAAACCTTAGAAAGAGAAGCTTGGCCTTTTGAAATTCAGATAAGCAGCCTGTAAGTGTGCTTTGAGGAAATATTGTGATATGACAAGTCTGTTTTTTTATTGAAAAAGATGAGAAATGAATGTCAAAATTAGGGCTTCGTCTGCATGGATCATACAAAGTAAACTAGTCTAGTGACTGGAAACTAGCGTTTGCAAACAGCCTTTTAAATTTTGTAATGTTTCCGGTAAGGGTTTGCATTTCTTTGTCAAAATAATGAAAATTAAACTCAACCTTAACTAGAAATTAACTAGTTGGTTGGTAAGTTTCAAGAACTGTTAGGAACCAGAGGGCTCTTGAGGTTTGCTTTGTCTTTAAGTCCTAACAGAGCATATGTGTTTAGTCAAAGTTAGTTTAAAAAAAAAAAAAGGGATACCGTATGTTTAATTTTTCTTTCCTAAAGGAAGGACCTTAAATGCTAAATCAGTTTCCTTTTTAGATCTGATTGTATTTGGCTTAAAATTACGATTTTATGAATGAAGTAGGATTTAGACATTCAGAATACAGCTGACATACAGAGTCTCCAAGAACTGAGTGAATGAACCTTTTTTTTTTGGCAGAAGTGCAGTCCTCTAGTTTGGTGTGCGCTGGAAGTTCAGATGTTAAAGTGCAGACAAATCTTTACTGAACATAATGCTGTTTTGGAGTATGGGTTCAGTCTTGCAGCAATACAGTTTGTGTGGAGTGTTTCATTTGAATTGTGACACTTGAAATGGAAGTACTTTAACGTGTGGGGGGGTAAATGCTGAACAGCCTTTGTCTGTATATTCTACATATGTCATATGGATTCTATCAGGGCTTGATGCTAAACTTAGTGATACCATATACTGGGAACCAAATTCTTTCCTGGGATGTGTATTGTGTAATTCCTGCTCAAAACTGGTTTTGATCCAGGGACACCTGCACCCAGATGCAGAATTTGGACTTGAGTTCCTATAGATGAATCTAGTAACTTCTTTGCTTTTCCAGAGTGTCTTTGATTATTTTTTTTAACATGTTGAAATATGACAGAAAAATGTATTCTGGCTCATTATTTTACATATATTTTAGATTGTCTATTACATGAGTGATAGTGATGTTCTAAAAGCTTATTACACAACTTATCAAATCAGTTTTATTTTTTGCCCGCTCTGCATGCTAAAAATGTCTGGAGCTAAACTAATGTTTTAGGTAAACCATCTTTTCTCATATTATTGTTGGAGGAAAGTGGAGAGATAACACTCGTTTCTGTTTGTGTTCTATAAAATTACTATTTTTGTAGCTAAAACTTTAGTCGTTGGATTTCAATCCCACAATGTTGCTTTGTGGATATAAATTTACCTGGGTCCGCTATTTCAAACAGAACATGTATAACAAGTCCAGTACAAAATTAAACTAATAAAAATGCACTCTTCTGCAATTTGTTATTGAAAATATGGCAAATTATTTTGGTCCAAGAATTCAAAACAAAATAGAGAAAATACATTTAACTACTTAAGTTTTTATTCCTTGATGCTGCTGCTTATTTTTTTGAAAAGGTGCTTGCAGTTTTGCACAAAAGAAATCAACTTTATTAATTGCTGGGTTTGAAGCACTTTAGGATTCTTCTAAATACAACCAGTATACGGTGTAAAAAGGAATGACATAAAAAATGTTTAATGTGTTTAAATTTTGGTTGCGATCTTTGCTATTCTGATAGATTTGATCAGCATGTTCCTTTAAATATAAACCTGTTTTCAGAGATTTTAAATTAGAAATTCTTTTTATGGGCTGAAATTTAACACATAGTAAGAGATCATTTGAGAAACATCTTGTACTCAAATGCCTGTAGGGTGACTTGAGTAGCAATGTGACTACCTAGCCACCTGTTATGTAAAGATACAACAAAGATACAACGACGTTTGTTCCTATAGCAAGATCAGCTAGCTATGAGCACTAGGATTCTTTTTCTTAAACAAAAACCTTTTTATTAACTTCTGGCTACGCATCATGAGGCAGTTGTGTATGTTCTGGTAAGACCAGAACATCTGCTTACTGGGACTCCGCTGCAATAGATGCGCTATGAATACCACAGGAAGACACTGTCCCTGCTCTGAAATACTGGTCCGAAACCCCGATACTTTCTAGGGTGTACTTAAGCAAGTACATGGGTGTTTGTTTCCCAGGCTGGGTCTGTAGTTCAGCACTCCGTAGTTTCTTGGGATAACAAAAGCAGTGGAGAAAGTAATCGGGTGAGAACAACATTTTATGTTCAGTACCTGAAACAGTAGTCATATTTGTTACTGATAACAAAGCTAATTTAATACCTGTGAGCATACGCTATTGTATTGTGTTCTAATGGGGAAAACTTTTTTGAAAAACCAAGTGTGTCACTAGCTTTTCTATGAATTCAGATGCTTAAATTGGTGCTAATTTTTTAAAAGAAAATGTAACAGATGGTTAGCAGTGTATTTGTCTGTTTTTGATACCTATATTTTCTTAAATGGTGGCAAGCCAAACTTTGTAAAATGACTAATGTGCATTTTCAGCTTCATCAGATTCCCAGATTTTCCTAAAGTAAAATGGTTAAACTTCCATGGTGGTTACTGCTTCTTTGGAGCTATTGCTTTCAGGTGTGTTATACACTAATAAAGTGAACACAATTAGAAAAGACAGCAATACATAACTATCCCTTTCTTTAAATTACATGACATGTTGGGTTCCCCGGGTGGTTTTAGCAGTTTAGTGTAATCAAGATGCCTAAGAGCAAATCAGATACGTGTGTGCAGTTAACTCAGTACAGTGAAGCCTTACCTGGTCATTAAGGTAATTTATAAAGATTATACAAATTTTCATCTATTTTAAAGAGGGAATAACAAATAGAAATAATTAATTGTTTTTGTACAAATTCAAATGTTAATTCCAGAGAATATATTCTATAGTGTACTCCAGAACACATGCTATTAAAGAGTATATAGGCTCCTTGAGTGATTTGTTATGAAATCTGGATTTATCTAATGACTCAAAATAAACCCCCTCCAAAAATTAGTTATTTGAGAATTTAGTTTGAAATGCCTTCAAGTTTTAACTCCCTTCAGAATGCTTTGTACGTCTCGTTTTGGCCCTCTTTCCCGTCTTCTGTTGTGACCAAATGTCACAAAATGTCACAAAAAGTAGCATCAAGCCCTATCACTTGTTATAGTGTTCTGATTTTATGGCCTTAATATTATAGTATGGTATACAATTTCAGAAGAAAGATGTGCTTTGAAGTCTAATTATATAGATACATGTGGCCTCTTCTGCCTATGGAATTAGGCTTTGATTGTCATAGCTCATTCTTGATGCTTGTGCAATAGGAACATGTTCCTTTCAATGCAGTGGCTATTTTGTCTGATGCTGGACTTTGTTTTCAGGATGACTAGAAAGTTTTTTGTTTTGTTTTTTTTTATGGACAGCGGTCATGCTTCCTTGTTTTTGGATTGATTTTTCTTTAAGGAAACTAGGATTTCATAAGGAAAACTGTCAATAACTAGTTCTGAAGTGCTAGTTAAAGCCTCGTTCTGAAGCTTTTTGGGTTTTTTCCTCCAAAAACCTTATCGTAAAACAGTACTAAAGCCACTGTAAAATTACAAATAAATATGTATACTTAAATGACTTGAGCAGTCTGTTTTATTTGCTGTAGCAATGTTTTCTTTTTCTTGATCCTTCCTGTGTTGAAGTGGAATGTTTTATGTAACCAAAATGATGTATGCCCTTAGTTATCTTAAAACACAAAGTTTCAGTTACCACTTCAGCTTCCAGTTAACCAAAAAGTAAGTATGGGTACGAAAAATGAATGAAGAACAGCTTTAAGAGATTGGTTGGAGCTGCTTTCTCCTGATCAACTGGAACATTTGGACGCATTAACAGCACTTGGTTTTACTGCCAAGTGTATTTTGAAATGTTGTTTTTTTTAAATTGCAGAAGCTGTTTTCTGTAAACTGTAGAAGCTTGCCCGGTAATACTGACAGATCTGTATTCCCATCCATGTGCTTAAACGGTATCATAATCAGATGGTCTGACTTCCTTGCAAGTTTCAGATATGCTACTGGCCAGATACGTTGTGTGCGTATTTGTACATGTATAAAAGGAACTTTCTCTTCACCTTGTGCTCAGCCAATGTGGTGTTTCATTTTGTTCTCACTGAACAAGACAGAGGTACAGCTAACTTGAAAAAATAGTTCCATTGTACTTACTTTGAGGAAGAGGTAAGTATTCTTGCACAGACAGCGAGGAGGTTTCCAGGCACTTTGCGAAGCTGTCTGCTCTAACTCCGGGGAAGGTGCAGTAAAACTTACCTGCTACTTTGATTTAACTGCTTTTCATGGAGGTTTTCTAATATTAGAGGAAGGGTTAACATAGCTGCCTTTCTAGATATATGGCGAGGGCTCTCAGCCAGACTTTGGTGTTGTAAAAGCTTCACCTATGACAGTCTGAAACAATTTTTACAGCAACATTGCTGTTTCTTGTGTGGAGAACTTGAAGTTTTATCTCTTCTCTACGGGGCATTGCAGCAAAGTATCTGGATAAAGCAGGGATGCCCGGTAGATCCCGAAGTTCCCCTGTATTTGACGATGGGATATTTTTCAGGTTGCTTCTTCAGCTACCGAGGAAGACCTAATTCATTAAATAGAGAACAACAAAGCAGGAACATGAGGTGTGTGCAGGGCAGTGCTTTACAAAGCGTTACCCAAGTACATTTCTGGCCTCATGACGTACCTTTTCTTTATATTTCCTGCAAGTTCTTGAAGTTGGCAGGACAGTTCCAGAAAGGTAAGGAGGGAGGGAACTGATTAAACAAGACCCAAATAATTTTTGAGGAAAATGGGACTTCAGAAGTGGGTTTTTTTTATAGCAACGAGGTTTCAGAAGATGGAAAATTAAAAAAAGTGGAAAAAAGAAACAAGGAGAATGTAAGTGCGTGGAATTCAAATTAAAATCTGCTCAGTTCACGATTACTTGGTGTGAAGGTAAGACGGCAAAGAAACAAATTAGGGTTCAACGATGCACTTGTGGAGACTAGGCCGTGCATGGAAGGGGTTGGGCAGCGTGCGCTTACGAGTAAAGGGCCTGCAGCATTGCCCTGGGCATGGAATAGGGCAGGGCTGCCTCGCTCCACGAACCTCGTGGGATAAGACTGTTTTTTTGATTCACTCGTATTTGATCTTAAAACAAGCTGCTCGCTCCTCTCTGGGGAAGAAGAAAAACATCTGTGTGGTTTCTGCTTATGCATCATAAGCTGTTGTAGCGAGATACTGAGTTACCACGTAGATGGTCACTCTTACACTTAATCTTGCTGAAGAGCAAATAACGAGCCACATGTTTTACTCATATAAACTATAATTTTAAATTCAGTACAGGTTTAAGTATACAGATGCCATTGTTCATGTTAAAGTTCTTCTGCAGTGGGTTAAAAGAACAGCACTTACTTTCTTGATATTTAACTGTATATGTGTCATTAATGCTGGTATCAAAATAGTTAACACATTTCTCCTGGGGGGAGAGGTAGCTCTGAAGACATGTGAGTGAGGGAGTCTACTAGTGATGGTCTTAAGACTAATGTGTTCTTACGGGAGGCTAACTATAATCGGCAGAGCAAATGGCTTTGTACGAGACCACCTCCTCCTCCTCCTCCATGAATGATATCCCTTCAGTGAGAGGACAGGAATTGCACAACAGCTCTGGATCCCAGGCACAGGGCCATGTGGGAGTGCGGGTGGGAACCGTAGGGAGATGCAAGTGTGTTGTGTCATTGTTCCTCCGCATTTGTCTCTAACTGAAACGGCTGACTTTGGTATGAGCTCAGCACCCCCTACAGCCCATGTAATACCTCTGTGACTTCTGGGGTGGCTGGTAAAACACTCCAGCAAGCATGACAGCCCTTGATTAAAAACACGTGGCCACCTAGGCATTTAGTGCATCAGTACAAGACTCAAGGCTAGCCAAAAACCACCAGGGTGCTTCCCCAGCACGCTGCATGGGCTGGCTTGGGAGTTGGTAGTGCAAAGTGTCTGAAAGGTTTTTCCAGCGGTAAGGGAAAGCATCCCTGGCGTTAGCAGGGTGGTGCAGAGCTCCGGGAGTTCAGGGATCCCAGCGAGTTTGTATCAACTGTTCACCTTATAATTGACAACCTAGTTCTTACTGTTGTGTTTCTTATTTCACCTCTAAAATGGGAGTATGTGCTGAAATCAGGATGTGGCCTTTCTCTCTCCTGCAGTTTAGCTCAACTTGAAACTGAACAAGCTCCTGTTTATTTCCATCTGTTAATTTCCCCAAAGGTTTCAAAAAACTCTTCCATTTCTTTTTGGAGCATTTCATTTCTTCTCTCTGCATCTTCCTTTGCTCTCTCCGCATTTCGCATTTTCATCTCCACAAGACTGTACCACTTACGCTGCTGTCCCAGTTTTGAATGCATGTCCTTAATCGCCGACTGCAGCTCTCTGTTCCGCTGCTCCAGGCTGTTGGAGAGACAGACGTTGTAAATTACAGGGTTCCTCCCCCTCCCGCCTTTATTAAGAAAGCTATAGGCTTTTTTAAAGCTAGCCTTTTTTAACATATGTTTCCATAAATACAACTATTGGCATCCTCAATACTTTTCCAATTTATGGCGTTACATATTTAAATAAAATCTGCAATTCTTAGTTATCCTAATTTACAATAAATATAAATAACCATATGGCCAAAGGAGTCAGTTTTGGGGTTGGGTTTTTTTGTAGTGGAATGCTACAGTAGTCTAACAACAAATGGCAATGCAACATATTTTAGGAAACACTGAGGATTCTGCTTATATTGCAGTTCCCTTGAACTGCAAGGGAAAACAGCAGAATACAGCAAAGAGATTAAAAAAAAAAAAAAGGGGGGGGGCAAAACCCTAGGAATAGCTCCTTTTACTAAGAAGAAATTGATGAATACTTCTCGAAGAAACTAAAGATTAAATAGATTTTTTTTTTTCTTTACACGATGTTCAAGACAAAGTGTAATTCAACATTACCCACTTAACGTGCATCACTGCAACAGATGGCGAGGTATTTTATGATTTAATCAAATAGTCAATTTGCACAACATACCTGTAACTTGTAATAAACAATATTGTATTTTAAATGTTCATTCCTTTTAGCTGTACAATAGAAAAGCAGCACTATTTGGAAAGTAGAGCCTGGAAATGTTTCTGCTTTTTTTTTTTTTCCTTGATAACAAGCTATGGCTAAATCTATATTCAATTTCTAATTCTAGAAATGGGGAAATACTTATGAACACTTTCCTCCGAGTTGTTAAAATTCATGACTTGCAATTTGTAAAGAATAATGACTTACTGCTAACGCTGCCGAGAAGCCCGCACGCTTTTTCCCTAGAGAAAAGCTTAGTATTGGATTAAGGCGAAAGAGAAAAATACACAATAGACCAGAGGCTTTTCAAGCGCTCTGCGCAGCCCTGCAAAAAATCTTATAGATGCTCTGGAGCTTCTCAAGCACCCCACATGAAAATGAATTCAAATAACTCTGAGTAATTGCTAACCTAATCCTGTAATGCTGGATCCTGGGTGACGTTCACAGTGCTGTGTGGAGGCACTGACTGCAGCAACATCCAAAGACCCTACTCAGATAAGGACCCTGCAGTAGCTGCGTACATTAGGAAGTGATGCCTTCCCTGGAGCCTTATAGTTTTTAAATTCCTTTACCTTGCGATTTTAGATTCGTACTCAGCCTTCTGTCTGGACATCAGCATCTTCAGACTCGCCAGGTGGTTCTGCGGGGAGGTTGGGTTTGCTGGCAAGTCACCAGAGGAAGCAAAGCTCTCGCTGTTGTCCGCTGGGACGTGTCCTGTGTTTTCCTGATCCCGCAAAACATGACTTACAGCTGTGTTGGTTTCTTGGGAGTCTTCTGCATGGGCAAGTCTCGTCAAATATCTTGAAGGAGGATTTTCCTCAAACATCGTTTAGCAGCGGGAGCCTGCTGAGCGTGCCCAGCCAGCACCACCCGTGCCCTCCGGGCGTTGTCAAAGGCTTGATGCCTCCTCTGTTTTAGAGGAGATCTTGTTTTCGGGTCTGTCTTGCTCTGCCTTGTCACAGGCTGTGAGAGTTTTCTTCCTCCCCACAGCTGTTTGAAGCTTTTTCAAATACTTGGAAATAGTCCATTTTGCTGGAGCCCGGATCTTGTTTCAGCTTTGCTTTTTGTACGCAGCGGGTTGAGGTCTTGAGCTGCTGCGCCTGCCTGCTGCCCGCTCGCCTTTATCGTCATGGCTGGTTTATTCTCATCTCCAGGAACCACCGCTGCTTTCCTACCCTCGGTCTGTTTAGTGTGGTTTGTCTGACATCTGTAGGTGGCCCATTCAATAGCTGTCCACCTTTGACTAGTTTCGTTCCTGGGCTGGGGAGGTGAATTCTGCAGCACTAGCCTGGTCGCAGGGGGAGCAGGGTGCCCGCTCTGCAGGCTGCAAGGACAGGGCTCCTTGTGTTCCCCTTTGCACGCATTAGAAAAGAGATGTGTTACATCTGTTTTGGCTGCGCTGTATCTAGTCGGTCAGGCGTGAGAAAAATTGCGTGAATGTAAAATGGCTCGCTGTGCCGCCTCATCTCTGGTGCATCCGCTGTGTCTGCTTCGGAGAGAGCAGATCGCAGTGGTGCAAGCGAGGGAGGCCGATTCCTCTGGTCGCGATGTTTCAAGGACAAGAAGCCGGAGGTTAAGGAAAAATAGGCCACTCGTCAGTTATATTTCAATTCCTCTTGGAAATACTATTTGATGTGAGTAAATATGGAGCGTTTATTTTAGCTGCCTGTTCTCACAAAAGAATCAAGCACAGTACAGAAATAACTCTGATAAAAAAGGAAGAGCAAAAAATGCATGCAGTTTAAATGCATATCTCAAAAATAGAGATGGTTTAAATAATCTGGAAAGTTGTTTCCTCTCCCCGACCCTCACCTGTTCAGTCTCTTGGTACAAGACGTGAAAACGAGCTGGTTTAAGTGCTGTTGGATTTCTGTAAGTGTTTTACTGGTCTCCTATGTGAAAACCGCTCCTGGTTTTCGCTCTGCACACCTGACAAGGCTGTGATGTGTTCCTCGTCGCAGTCGGGGCTGGGAGGTTATTGAGGCACTTTCCAACTTTAACCTGCACCCCCTTCAGTAGGAAGAGTCCTTAGAAATGAGCAGGCAGGTAGGTGAATGTTTTAGGAATCTAAAGAAGGCCTGGGGTGAGGATTATGTATAAAAAGAAAATAAGGCTTTAGCCTTCTGAGGGTGAGATGCTGTACTGGAGGAAGGTGGGGAGAAATCCACTAATATGATTTCGCAGAAGTAAAATAATAAACTGATTTAAACACCACCATCAACACCCCTCCCTCCCCCCCCCCCAACACTGCAGTTGCTGCTAACCTAAACTTTTCCTCCAGAAAAAGATATTCCTGGAGTATTAATGCCAGCGCTTTACATGAGTTCTGAGTCTATTAATAATCTAACAGATGGCTGTAGGTTCTGATGAATCGGATTCGGTTTCATTGATTAATCTGTTTTCTCCCCACGCCTAAGGAGAGAGGCAGCCAGCAGCTGTGCCGACCAGCAGCTGCTATTCCACAACCAGGAGCGTCTCCAGCCCCGATGCCTGCAGGCACTTCCACTCGCCTGTCGAGGAAGCGATCCCGGCATTGCTGCCCATAGGGAGGCTGGTAGGGAGCAAGTCCGTCACCTCTGCTAAGTCAGGATGGAGAAGCGGGACAGCTGAGGGGTCCCCGTTTGGGAGCGGACAGACTGGGAGGCGTCCGACCTTCGTGGTCCCCTTTGCGGGTACAGTGCTATAACAACTCGATGTGGGTGAAATTAAGGAGGCCAACGGGATATAGGAAATTTGGAGAGCTGTGCTTAAGGCATGTCACTTCTGGTCATGGTCACCAAGCTATTACTGGAACTGGTTCAAGTGGCTCATGTGGGGGACCCTTTGGAGGCAGCAGGTTTTCAGCACGTGGGGCAGGGACCAGGGAACGAGCAGCCCTTAGTCCTGTGCCTCTAACGCCAGAGCTGTGTGTTGGCACTGGGACAGTGACCAGTTCCTTCTGTTGACACTTGACCGCTCAAGCAAAGTGTGAAACCACCGCTCAGATGTGGAGCCAACCGTGCGATAAGGTGACTGTGGGAAAATCACGTGAAGGTGTAGCGTGCAGTGCTCCTCTGCTTCGCCTTCCTTACGCAGCTTAGCATTGACTCGGGCGCTTGCGTTAGCCCGTACTCCCCTGGGAGAGCTCTCTTTTCTGGATTTTGCTAATTACTCACCTTGACGTTATCTTGGAGCTGATGTGCAAAGAAAAGACAATGATAGATGAAAGGAGTCCCCTTCCCAGCTGCCCCTCACACGCGCTCACTTCTCGTGCTGGTGTGGCTTCAGAGCAACACGAAGCACATCAGCGCTGATGCTATAATGAACGGGGCTGAGAAGGAGGCGGCTTCTCCGCTTTCTCCTGGAGGTCAGTGCTGGCAGTGGGGCTTTATAGCAGGAACCGCTGATAGCTCCTCTGTGACAAGTTGTTAATGCCTGAGCCGGGCTGGCAGCGTCAGAGGGGAAAGAGGAATATGAGTGAGTAAAATATTGCACAGGGGCCAGCTTCAAGGGTGGGATGAAGGTGAGGGAGCGATACAGGGGGTCCTGCCACAGAAAATGGTTTCCTCAAGCAGGAGACTGTCTTCTGTGTGTCCTGCAGTTGGGTCACAGACCCAGGGTACAGAAGGGTTTGTGCATCTCGGATAGCTTTCTGGGGCATCTGCCGGTACTGACTGACGACAACTGATTTCTCGGAAATCGCATCCCTGTGATTCTTAGACAGTCCCATAACTCCTCTTTTATCGGGTGGCTGCCAAGCTCCGGGTTAGGAACTCGGAGTGCATCAGAGCAATATCAAGGGGGTAAGACAGCTGGAATCTCATCTACTCTGTGCTTCCTCTCCTGATAATAACCTTGATCAGGCACAGCACCATATTATGTTGATTTCCTCCCCTCCCACCCCTCTGGATTTACATTTATTCATATGCCATGTTCTCCTTTTCACCTTCTCCATGGCTTCTCAGGGAAGATTGCTTGTATTAGTTTCCTGACAATTTAAAGTTTGGCGATGAAGAGACCCGTGTATTTTTTTGCCCTGAGGCAGAGGAAGAGCTCTGTTCCAGCCTCTAGGCTTGCAGGGAGCTGGGATGTTTTGAAAAATTGTTTCTTATTTTGGACTGACTTTGGGATGGAGCTTGTGATTCTCTGACCTCTCCCTGGAGCGCAGAGATGCTGCCATGTGTGGTTAAAATTTAACATGCTTGAAATAGTTCCTCCAGGCAAACTGTGGGATTCAGCCTCCCTCAGTTCTGGTCCCGTGCCAGCTGCCTGTTCCCCTGCATCGCCTCTGAGCTCTAGAAGAGAGGCCGGAGTACTCTTGCTTTGCCTTTTGTAGGGTATCATTTGCACTGCGGACAGATGAGATGCGACTGTTCCAAAAAGGATGTCAAATTGCCCAGGGACGTGCGTGGTTGAGGTTACTGCCTAGATGAAAGCTCGTAATTGCCTCTACACAAAAGCTGATGATAATTGGACTCTGTTTTTGTAAGCCAGGTTTATCAGCACTTTCTCCTCTTCAACCTGGTGGTAGAGACAAGCTCAGTTGCCAGCAAGGGAGAAACCAGAGTCACCTGCACGCAGCTTGTGGGGCATCTCCTTAAGCCAGCCTCAGCTATTTCCGTGCGTTATAATAGCTCTGCGTAGTGCCTGCGGGCAGCCAAAATGTGCTACCAAGTGTCTACCGGAACGGTTGGACAAGGTAACACCTAAAAACCAGCACTGTGCTCCTGAGTCACCCCGCTGCAGTTGGGGTCACCTCACTGAGACGAGCCCCTCGTGCAGTCGGGCTGGAGAACGTGTCATGATCTGGGGAAACACCGCTGGGAGGCTGCTGCCCTCTTCAGCGGGATGCGCTCGGAGCTCTGTGTGTGATGCCAGGATGGCTCTGAAGTTTAGTCATTTCAGATGTTCTTTGGGAAACTCTTTCTGGTGACAATGACACACTCACCCTGAAATGTCTCTGCTAAATTTGATATACTTTATAGTTACTTTGGAGCTAGATTAGACCCATACGTTTGTATGAGTTGTTTGCTTGTGCACATTTATTCAGACTGAACTTCCACACCTTCTCCGTGTTGTAATGAAAGAAACAGTTCTCATGGACTGACGTTTTACAGAATGATTTGTCTTGAGCTACGTTTGGAAACGAGAACCCAATAGAAATGCATGAACTGATTTTTGTGTTAAATGAAACTGCCTGTAGTCAGCAGGTTTTGCATCTAAAATTGACTTTAATGCTATCTTGGTTTGCCATTAATGGATTGAAAGTTTTTCGTTCTTGCTGTTTTCTTTCCAGCCTGGACTTCCATGATGTTAGAATGGTGAATCTCGTGGTCTCATCTCCGATTACTAAATATGTGGAATAAATGGAAACAAAGAAAACGTTCTCTCTGCACCTGCAGAAAGAGGCCCAGGACGAATCAGTCTTGGCTGGGGCAGACTCTGGTTCCAGGTGCTTACTGACTTCAGGAGTCTGAGTGCTTTTAAACTTTTGGCAGCAGTCTTGTATTGTTTGATAGCAATCTTTTTGCAAAGAGAAATAGAAACAAAATAATAAAAAGCAAACATTCATGACTTGATTTTGAAAGCTAATTAAATTTTTAATCTTTGTTTGCCTTTTTATGATGCTTATTCTTACACAAAGGTGTTGCCACACCCCAGTACGGGAGGAAGAGGCGCTTACGGCTCGATGCCGTAAGAACCTGAGCTTTTCAAGCTTTGGGGCTTGTCAGGAATATTCTATATTGCCCCATCTGCATAACAATGTTTTTGTGCATAAATACAGAGGTCTGCAGCTAGATAGCATCACAGAAAACGAGAGAGCTTGCCTTTAGGCAGCTGGAAGCTGCTTGAAAAAGAGAGCTGGAGTCTCCTTACTGTGACCCCAGCCAAGAGCTGGGAGCATTGTTTAGGTGTTTTTTTGCTCGTCGCAGGGCTGCAGCTGACCGTGGTATCGCCCTCCTCCCCGCCGGAGCCGGGTTATGTCCCCGCAAACAGCCGCTGCCCAGCTGTAACGCTCCGGGGCTGGAGCTGGCTGGGGGCTTCGGAGTCCTTCCCGATGGGAGCCGCTGTCAAATGTAAGAGGCTGTTGTTGCCAGAGCGCAGGAATGAGCGCGAAGGGAAAAATGACCTTTTTTTCTTTTCTCCCCAGAGGAGAACACTAGCATTCAGCCGCTTACCCACTAGATGTCACGGTTGGGTCTGGATTTGTGCTGCTGTGGCCCGCGCTGCCTGAGCCCAAACGCCTGGCAAGGGAAAAACCGCACAATTTTTTCAAGCTCGCTGGCAGTTTGTGACCAACATCTTACAAAAGCAAGCCATAAATTAATTTTCATCACTTAAACAAGGGCAAAAAGGCTGGTGAGGGGGAATATTTTAAAAACAGAGGCTCCTGGCAGGAGAGGGCACTGTGTACTTTGCTATATCCAAGGGAACATGCATTTAGGATGAGTTTATTTTCGGTGGGAGGCTGTGCAGCTGCGGAGCGGCAACCCCATTCCCCCTGCAGTGATACGGGCCCCGTGTGATGAGGAAAGAGCTTGTGAGCCCAGAGCTGCTCCCTGCTTCTCTTCCCGTACCACGCTGTTTTTAAATTAAGACCTGCTTTGCACGTACTGCTGGGTTAAAGTGGGTAGAGGGGCTGTTGGTGGAAAGGGCTGGGGCGAAGGCAGAGTGAGCGTGGGGAGGGGTGAACCGGGGCTGCAGCACGGGCAGTGTCCGCACCGCTCTCCAACAAGAGCATCCTCACTGAATATACGCAAATAGCTTTAGCCTAAGCCGATTTTCTCCCTCCCCAGCTGTATTTTGTGTCTTAAATTTTGTTTACCTGTTTGCTTAACTGTAGGGTTTCCATCGGGGGGGGGGGGGGGGAATGGTGTTTCATTTGAAACACGTGTTCAAATTAACTCTCTTATCCTTCGTTTTCTTCTGTACAGTAACTCCTGTTGCGTTATAATGGGGAAAAACTGCTTGAAAGGAACCCTCCCAAACTGCCTTTCTCATGGACTTTGTTTTTAGTTGGAGGCAGTTTCGATGTAATTCCCTACTTCATTTTTATTTTAGCTCTACAGATCTGCAAGGCAGGATTTCAGGTATTTGGTTTGTTCAGCGCTAAAGGCGAGCCGGCTTTCTTGTGCTTTCAAAATGACCCTTGACCACTCACAGGGAACAGCCTGTTTAGTTCAGCATTTGTCTTTCTGGTTAACATTAACGGGAGCTGCTGATTTTTCAGGCTGTCATTCAGTTTTAAGGATTTTTTTTTTCCCTTCAGGCTCTTCCCAAGGCGTGTTTCCGTGCGGGACTTTTGTCTTTGCATAAGGACAAGGCTTTGACTTTAAAATAGCAAAAAAAAAAAGTCAAGAGCTCCTGCAATCCTTCTGGAAACGATCATTTTAACAAATGCCTGCTGCTTTGCTTAAAGCGAGCTGTCATGTTTAGCTGCATTTTGGATGGTGTCTATAAACACAGCAGCTGTCTGCATGCAAACGGGACTTTCCAGCAGTGCATAATATGAAAAGAATCTTATTACTAGTTTAAAAAGAAAAAAAAAAAGGCAAGAAAGGCTCAAAGAGCTCAGTTGATGCCAGCTTCCTATCAGCTCCAACAATAGTCTAGACATCTCGGAGAGTCATCAGATTAATGTGATGTACGTTCGGCATTTACAGCTCTACGTTTCTTAAAGAGAGCTGGGAAAAGTGAGCTTTCCTCCAGGGATCGGTACGACCCTGAAGGGCTCCTTCTTTCCTCTGTCCTACTTCTTACTTACTTCTTTCCCTCCTCTCATATCTGGGTTTGGCTGTCATGGGTCACCTCTTCAATGAATCACAACTTAAGGCACGCGACCGTGACCTTCGTTTAATGTCATTAACCGCGTTGACACCTTTGCTCAGAAACCCCATAGCTTTTTGCAGACTCTCCTGGGGCAGGGATATGGTCGCTTCATTTTGGCTGAGCATCCAGCCCTGTTGCAGGGTGGCAGCGCCTGTGGCTGTGAGACGGGCTGAGGCTGTCGGAGCTTGGATGGGCTCTATCGGGAGGTCGGACGGCTTCACCGTCCCCTTCCCTGGGCCCTTCCTCAGGGTGGTGGAGATGGGACGGAGCTGAGGTCTGACCCCACTCCGAACATTTCCCCCAGCCACAAGCTGCTCTCCCGTCTGCTCCGTTAGCTGCTGCACCAGGGCACCCCGAGATGGGGCAGCTCGTTCTGCCGGGGACCGTTTCTGAGTCGAGTGTAGCCATCACCTCCTGAGCCAGGCTGCTCTTCAGGGCAGGAATAAGCCGTCTCCCAGCTGCAGGAGTCAATTTGTAAAACATTACAAAATTTTGCAAAAAACCCCCGATCCCTTGGTATTTAGCAAGTTACGTTACTTGCTTGAGTGCAAAGCCAGGGATTGAAGTGGGTTTCGTGCCATCCCTCGTGGCTGGCCGAGCCCTGGGCAATGCTACAGGGGAGATTTGGCTCTGCCTGCCTGCCTGCACCGAGGAGGTTTCCAGAAAGGAAATACCAAAACACCAGAGGAAAGACTGCTCTCATGATATCTTCTGGCCCATCCAGAAGGAGAAAATGTTAGGAATTTCTCAAGAAAATCTGTAGTCCCTGACTTTCCAGCTGAACTGTCCAGAGCTGTCTGGGACGGAGGAGCGCCAGTGCCCGTGGGTGTCCTGCCTCCCCACCAGCGCCGAGACCCGTCATTTCTTACGGGGCTCTTTTTTTTTTTTTTTTTTTTAAGCCACATTCAAACAAAATTTATTTGGTGCTTCTGGGTTTTTTCTTCTTCTGGTTTGTGTTGACACGATTGTGTTGGGAAGCGTGTTGGGCTGGTACATGGCTGCGTTGTTTGCACGTTACAGGGGGGGAAAAAGCAGCAAGAAAATGGTGAGGCTTGTGGAAAAGTAGCACTTCCTTGCTAGCGTTTTTGGAGAACACAGCACAAAATTCACCAGTCCCAAGCAAAGATACTGAAGAAAGAGGGAAGAAAGGAGATACGTCACCTAACAAGTTATTTTAGCTAGGCAAAGCAAGCTGATAGCAGTAAACTCTGTGGAAGGAATAAATCCATGTTCTTATTCAAACTGATTAGAAAAACGCATATAAAAAATGAAGCAAGTGATAGCTTTAGGGCGGCTTTTTATGGCCATAATTTTAAACCCAACAACTTACTGATTCGCAGGTACGTGATTGAAAGTTGTTCCTGTCTAATAGCTGCCCTGTGAAAATGATTTTGCTTTTCCCTGCACCCGCTGCTGGGGGCCGTGTGCTTCATTGCAGAGAGTTTAAATTGCCCATCACCTCGGGGTCCTGCCTGCGGGGTCGGGGATGCCGAGAGTGGGGCCGCGTGGGACAGTCCCCCCCATTGATGGAGGCTTCTCATGGCCGGAGGGGAGCGCAAGGGACAGATCCCTCCCCGGGGTGCCCAGTTCAGCCCACGCTCGGGCAGAATTTTGGGGAGAATAAAGTGAAACGATGTGTGTGCCCTGTCCTGCTCGGATGCTCCAGGGGAGGGGGCTCCGGCAAGGCCAGAGCCGCAGGGTCGCCCCGGCCGAGCACGGGGGAATTGAGAAGGAAAGCAGCCGTGTTAGGCCCTCTGATTAAATCACTTTTTCCTAAATGTCACTTGAAGAGAGTGGTCGTAATGTTGAGTCATTACCAGCTATTTGCATGTACAATAACAACAGGGAAAAAGATAAAAAATCAATACAGGAATCAATGGAGAGCTCCCTGCTCTAGGTCTTTTGCCCGGAGCTTATCATTAGTAGACACTCAAGGAGCAGAGTACTGTTAATTAGAGGAAACATTTGCAATCCAGGGGAAATGACTGGCAGCTGGAAAATCTTCAGATTTTTTTTTTGACTGAGTTTTTGGAGGTGTGTTTGTTTTCCCTTTCTCTTCTGGACTCCTCTGTGTCCTGAGTGAAGCGTCTCCTTCCCACCTGTGTTTTGAAGGAAGAGAGAGGTTTCTCACCCAGGATTTTGGGAAAGGATGAATTTCCAAAACACATGAGCAAAAGCCAGGGACAGCCCTGCTCGAGCTTAACCCCCTTCTTAAATCTTTGGGCAGTAAACCTCTGATCCCTCCTCCCTCATACCCGTCCCCCCCAGCAATGCTCACAGCCTGAAATGGCACAGAAATAAGAAACATGTTTTGTTGTTTTTACAAACAGCAGCTGCCGCGTTTCCAGGAGAGGGGGCTCTCGGCAGGCAGAGCATCCTCTGAATGCTGCTGGAAGCCTCAGCCCTGGCCTGAGCAGGACCGGGCGGGTAGGTTGAACATCGCCCTTCACTTTTATCCACATTGAGTGACTTAAATCGAACCTCCAGGAAAAAGCCCTGCTGCCCCCCCAGCTGCCCCCGGGGCCGTGGCATCCCGCCATCCCCAGCTCATGGCACCGTCGAAGGGGAGCGTTTGTGCCGTGGCCTTTGGCCGCTGGTCCCTGACCGCTGGGAAATGGCCCCGTGCTGAAGTTCAGTTTCGGAGCTCCCAGGCCACCCACTCGCAAACTTCAGTTGTATATCAAGGGGGAAAAAAAGTACACAAATAATTGCAAAAAAATAACGCTTTTGCTTATTTTTGTGACAGTTCCGTGAGCCAAAAGGAAGACAAAATGCAGTGAAATGTTTTTAGGGAGAGCTGCGTGCTGCCGCTCTGCCGGTGTTGCAGCCGTGCCAGGGCTGGGTAGGGGCTGTGCCGTGGTGCTCCCTGCAGCATCGTGCCCACGGGAGGGCTACGCATGGCACCGCGTCGGGGAGCGCGCAGTGGATCTCAGGCGTGGGGTCAGGGCCCGAAGCAACATTTTTTTTTTTTAGCATTTTGGGGGAGTTATAATAAATTTAAAAACTGGGAGAGTGTGCATGATCCTGCCTGGACTAGCTGGGCTGTGAACCTGGCTCTTGGCAGTGCTTTTGCTTTATTGTCTGCGGTTGTGTGTTTACTTTAATTAATAAACATATGCTGAAACCATATTTGAGATACTATTTCTCCTCTGCATCATGGTTTAGCTGATTCCAGGCAGCCACTATTAGGTGGCTTTGTATTTGGTTTTTTTTTTTCTTACTCGCTATTACTACTGTGAAATCATTTATAGGCTCCAGGGAGGATGGGGAAAAGAAAAATCTCTTTAAAAACAGCAATTATTCTTAGTAAAATATTCTAAATAATTCATTGCTTACTGGCTGCAGTGTGCTATTAAATGCCTTTTAGCTACTACTTGTATAAACTCTTAAAGCCCTGGTTCAAAGCCAAGCTCAGGTTAATGATACAGCGATTTCTGTGGGAAGCTCAGTGCTGCTGATAAAGCTGCTCCTGCAAACAGCCTCACGGGGCCGGGCATGGTCCGGGGGGGGGCGTGGGACTGCGGGGTGCCCACGCTGGGACCTGGTGATGCTCCCAGCACCCATCCATCAGCCCTCCTGCGGCTCGTGGGCAGGGCGTGCGTGGAGCGTGCAGGAGGGCTGAGGCTCTCCCCTGCGCCTTGGGGCAGGCAGATCGCATTCAGCCCCATCGTGGGACTTAGCCCTGAGGCTTCGGGCGGTAGCTTTACCCCTGCTTGTATTGGCACCGCTTTTCTATTTGTGGGGTTAGATCTTAAATGTGTCACGGTTCGTTGTGCTGAGGGGTTTTAAACGCGTACTGTTGCTTCTCCAGGTGATGGAGAGGCGTGTGTGGGCGTGTGCCGGTTGCTGTACTTGGTTGTAACCATTTTCTCAGGATTTCTGCAGTTAGAAAGTCTCCTTGCTCTTGCCCACGCTCTGGAGAAGCTGGGCCAAAAATATATCATACTGGTGTAATGTTCTCCCAACGGTATGCCTCAGGATTTAAGAATGTCAACAACTGCCTTTAACACATGGAAGAAGGGGCAATAACTGCGCATACAGCAGTGGCTCTATTAACTTGCTTCTCCAGCAGCCTGTTTTCTATGCACGCACGCTGGAGATAAACGAAAGCGCTCAGCAGGCTGGGCTCAGCGCAGTGCCAACCATTCCCCACCTTTGTAGCGTGAAGGTATTTTAAATTGGTTTAATCCCAATTGTATCCTTTTGCCTCATGTGCTTCAGCCCCTAAATCTGATCCAGACAAGTCTTTGCTTGCGGTGCACCAGCTCCCTTGACCGCTTTGGTGCTGGCAAAAGGCTGGGTGAGGGGGCTGAACTGGGCACAGCGTTAGACCTGAGGCATCTGCCTCCGGTTCATCTTTCAGCATCACTTTCTGGTGCAGCTATAATGAAAAGGCTGAAAGATCCTGAAGCACAAACATTTAAATTTAATGTTTTTCTATAAAGCTTTTTTTGGTCGACTTCTGCCTATTAGCAGGTATTAGTATCTCTTTGCAGAGAAGATCCTAAACATCTGGGTAAAAAGTAAGAGCTATGACATGGCTCAACAGCCGTGTGCACATCAGATTTGAAGGCCGTTTTCATCAGCGATTCAAGCAGAGCTCGTGCAGTCTGTAGGACAGCGCGTGTTTCCAGGGAAAATGGCTGGCAGAACCAATTCAAGGTTTTTCAGTTTCATTCGCGTTTAAAAGATGAACATGAGAAGAGTTTCGGCAGTCACTGGGCTATTTATTTTGTTATTTCAAGTGTAAAATAGGTCAAATCATGACTTAAACCACAGAACTGTTTGCAGAGGTGATTCAGCTTAGCTTCCAAGAAACAGTGTTTTGTTACTAGACCTGAAAAATATCCATCTCAGCTGCTGGCCCTGGTCCAGAAGCAGCTCACCCCATGGCACTGGGGTCTCTTCCTTCAGGCTCAGTTAAAGGCGGGGGATTTGCAGGATCCGGCTCAGGGTGCTGTTAGGAAACCAGCGGACATGACGTAAGGTCTGTTCCCCCCGAAGGTCTCCAAGTATTTCGCAAACGGTGACCTTCGCTGTATCTCTTGGAGGTAGGTAAATAGTAATATACTAATTTTACAGATGACTAAACAGCGTAGAGTGTTTAAATGATTTGGCCAAGGTCAGAGCAGGCAGCGGTGGGGCTGGGAGGGTAGCCCCGTCCTGCTAAATCCCGTCGCTTCCTCTGATAGCTCCGAGCAGCCCCTGCCTTTAGCAGAGCTCGATGGCGTGGTGTTGAATTTAAATGGATCTCAATTTCATATACAGCAAATGCCAGGATATAAACTGGGGTTTTGGAGCAAATCTTTTATCTGGGCATTTTTTAAGGACTGTTTCATTTAAAATTGCACTCTGCAGAAATCGGGCTCTTAGAAATCAGAAAATAAGCTGCCTCCTGAATGACAGCTATGAGGGAACAGGCAAGTTAGGGGATTAATTTGTTTGATTAAATCTTTAAAGAGTTTGCTCTGAGAGTGCAGACAGCCCTGCAGATTATAGCACGGGTGCAGTGGTGGGCAGAGGAGTTATTTAGATAGAGCCCACGCGCTATCTTTCATTTTTCTCAGTCCATAATTACTAATAAATAAAATAAAAGCAAAACCACAACCGAAGCTGCGGAGTTAATTACCATGATATTTTTTTCTCCTCTAGGATAATAAAACAGTGCAAATGACTGATGGCAACCAAAGTGTCTCCTGCAGCCACCAGCACCCTGACATCAGAGCGCCAGGGAGAAATTCGGTGGCGAAAATCACAGCGCCGGGAGTGATCAGCTCCGCAGCTTGTGCTCGGAAGAGAAACTACACTTTATCTGGAAGGAACTCCAGTGTTTGGGCAACATAAATTGTGCCTGGATCAGGCTCTTATCAGGCTATTTAAAGATGCACGGCTCATATTTCTATAACTCTGCTGAAATAAGGACCCAAGGCAGCCACATGTCAAACTTATTGGCCAGAAGTTAAAGTCTGACCCTAAGTTGAAAACACAAGTGTTGACTGTGGCCGTGGTATTTACAAGTGCTTTCTAAAGCTGCTGTGGATATTTCAGGATTTCCGCGGTAATAAGTTATTTCTGGGCGGGTAGAGGCATGGCAGAGCCAAAGCCTGGTTCTACATTGCCAGTTTAAGAGGAAGCCACTTATACAAATCTGAAGCCATGTTCAACAGGCACCAAGAGTCTTGCTGTGTACAAACCATTGAACGTTGCCAGGTTTTATGCTGAAAACATCCCAGCCATTGACCCAGACACCGCTGGGCCTGTAAAATTTTCCCTGCTGTGTGTGGCTGCTGGAGGAGATTCCCTAAAAGCCAATTTTTGTGATCTTTGGGCAAACCCGCACGAGAGTTGAGGATCTGTAGCCAACCTGACCCAAGCACAACTGGGCTGGCTAAGGGTGAAGGTGGCACATCTCTCAAATTGGGGCGTTGATTGCACTTGTGGCTACAACATTATGGCCCAATTCATCACGCTGGGTAATTTCTTCAATTTCTGTGGCTCACCAGTGGAGCAAAGCATCTCTCAGTGCCTCATCATCAGTGGAGATCAGCCCATTTGCTCGCTGGTGGCAGGAATATGTGGTGGGTCTGCCCTGCGCCCCCCCCAGGAGACAACAAATTGCCACCCACCACCCCTGCGGGGATGCCAGGAGCCTCATCCCCCCAAAAAAGGCTCCTTTAGTGTCAGGACTTCAAAACACGACAGCAACAGCAAACCCCAAATGGGAAGGAACCAAATTAGCTCCAGACAAATTGGCCACATTTGGCAATGGGGGATGTAGATTCGTGGCCCCTGGCCACCCCCCTGGCTCCAGGGGACGAGGTGGGTGGGGGGATGCATGAAACTTTCCTGGTGCAGCAGGATTTGTGCACTGTGCGTGGCTCGGGAGATGGTGAAGAGGCTCCGGTCAGTGCCACAGCCCAGGAGGGCTTTTGGTAAAATAATTTTTACCTTCCCAAATATTAAAGCAATTGCTGAAAGCACACATTCAAAATAGAAACAGGTTGGAGACACTGAAGTGTTTGATCACATTAACGAGTTCTGTTTCTGTTTTCATTAGGGCTAAGAGACTGAAACGTCCCCATTTGTCTCGGCGTTTCTGCTGAGCCTCCAGTGAAGCCCCGCTCGTAGGCAGCCACCCGTGCAGCTTCTGAGAATGGCTTCCGTGTCGCTGGCCATTTGTTGCTGCCATCTGATAACATAAGCACATTTATTTAAGTCAATAGTAATTAATGGTTTTTTCCCCTTCATTTTTTCTATGATATGCAATGCAGCGGGAGCACGGCGACACAGGTTTTTACTTTATTTAATGACTCTGAATGCAACAGTCCCCTGCCAGCCCACAGGCTGCGGTGCACGGGCTGTCGCAGAGCAGCAGCTGAAGGAACTGTTTGTTAACTGAGTTTCCTCCCCAGGAATATGAGGCTGGCTTTTCATAAAGCCAATGTTAACGATGGGGTAAGGTGCTGCTAATCAGGGGCAACTCCCCTGGACCAACCTTTCCTGGGACACGTTAGGGAAAACCGTGCTGCCAGGGCCGGATCCTCCCCGCACCCTTGGCCCGGGTGGTGCCCTCAGCTGCATTAATCACTTCAGGGCCAATAATCCCCCAAAGCCTTCGCCCAATTTGCCATTAGCTGCCCAGAAGGAGGGGCAAGCTCATTTACAGAGTTTGGCCCTCCACCTAATGGCCCTGGCGGGTATAAATGAGGGGCAGCCCCCAAAGTCAGGGGTACCTGGTGTGGCTGAGGTTGGAGGCAGGCTGGGTCAATGCCATATGATTATACAAAAGGTTTTGTTTTCATTGCAAGTTTTGAAGGGCAGAAGCGGCTGTGGAGCTGCAGAGTGGTACCCTTAAGCTGACCAAAGGAGATACTAGGTGAGAAGTATTTCTTAAAAGCTACATTCTTTGATGTAAGAAACTGCAGGGTTGCTCAATGTGTTTAAATACCTCACCAAGCACTTGGAACTACATTCTTTGATCTAAGAAACTGCAGGGTTGCTCAGTGTGTTTAAATACCTCACCAAGCACTTGGAAATCTGGTGCTAGGCTTGTAAATGGATGGTGTGTGGGGTGAGCATCTGCCTTGTGTGAATGATGGCCCAGGTGGGAGGGGGAAGCAAGATGTCCCCCTGGTTCTGTGGCCACACGGGGAAGCATTCAGAGCGGGGCTGCGTGGACCTGGCTGTGCGTGACCTCCGGGTATCTCCCTTAGCACATCTGTAAGGAGCGGTGTCCTTGGCTTCTCCTTGTCCCAGTGTCCCCACGCAGCAACAGCTGTCCCTGATGGGTGCCTCGTTGTCCTGTGCCTTCAAGGAGAGCTGTTGGAGAGGTTAACTGTGGATTGTTTGCTCTGCAAAAAGGCCACAAGCGACTGCTCTGATGGGACTGATGCCAGGGATGGGAAAGGTGCTGGCTGCAAGTGCCACCGTGAGCATCTCCTGCAAGCTGGAAACCCTCCCTAAAACTGAGTGTCTTTAAAACACCATGGAGCTGAGGGGTTGGGATTTTTTGGAAGCGTTTGGCATGGGAAAGGGTGGAAACGGCCAAATGACACGGTTGCTGTCAGAGGGAGAGTCGGAGGCTTTCAAAAGCCTTGGAAGGAAGCTTTGTGGCAGGTGGTAACTCGGAGCCTCCCCCTCTGGCCTGAGGTTCAGCAGTCCCTTGCAGCTTCGTTCCCTTGTGTCTGGTTTATGAGATGAGGTTTGGTCAGTGTCCCTCCGGGAGCCCCGACCACACAGACGTGGTGTGTGCCAACCTGCTGGGCTGGACTCGCTTGGTTTGAGGGTGCTGGCTTGGCGGAGGTGATGGCTCCCGGTGCTGCTGAAGCGTCACTGCGCTGTGGACAGGGCGGCTAATGAATGCGAACATCACTCTCGCTTTTTATTTGCAATTAATGCTGGTTTTGCTCCTTGAACTCTTGTTTTCTTCAATGCACGCAGGCCTGTTCTGAATCATTAACCTGACAGCCAGTGAATAGTAGCATTTATTTTGTTGACTCCAAAACAATAAAAGTCCTTTCGTGGAAAATGAATGGAAGGTCAGGTTATAAATATCCTAAAGGCGTACTGTGGTGAGGCACTGAAAAGCCCGGGTCCCTCTCTTGATCGCATCACTCTGATGTTATCCACACAGGTACCAGGGAAAAACAAGATCCCAAATTATTAAAGCCATAGTTCAAGGGCAACTGAACAACACGCATCCATAATGCGTTGGATGAGTGGTGAGGTGAACCACAGAGGAACAGGTCTGTGAGTGAAAGGGAAATGTGGCCGTGGCAGCGGTGGGTGCCTCAGCAGGAGGGCAGAGGAGCCCTTTGCACGGGGCAGGGTCTCGTCCTCCCCGTCAATGCATCCTGTGGGGCAGGAGGGCTCCGCTCGCCCGCCCTGCTGCCAAAAACATTCAAGTGCAGGTGTGGCCAGTGAGCTGCCCCGAAATGATCCTTGCCTTTCTCAGGCTGGGTTTGTGCCTAAACTTTGATCTATAAAGGCACTGTGCGTTTGTGATAACCTAAAGCTGTTACAACACGTACCCCGCTGGCATCCTGCCATTACGGCTGCTGGTTTTACCCCTGTTCAGCTCCCTCGGGCCAGATCCGTTCCTGGCTTTGTTGTATTTGGGCTAACTGAAGACAGCAGAGCTTTGCTGGCTTGTGTCAAGGCGAGGGTCTGACCTACTGATCTCAGTTTGCTCTAGGGTAGGACGTAGCTGGGTCGGTGCTTATGAACAAGTATGCAAAGAAAGTGGGAGTGATTACCTGGGGGTATCGCATGGTTTGGTTGACAAATGATGTGTTCACTGTAAGATGGCAGATTGTCAACACAAGCGCTGTCCCATAGCTTTTTGATGTGTTCACTGTAAGATGGCAGATTTTCAACACAAGCGCTGTCCCATAGCTTTTTCTACATCTGATGACGCACAAGTCTTCTAGTTTGGTCAGCGGTGGAGAATAGGAGCTGAATACCCAATGTGTATAAATTCATACAGCTTTGCAAACTGAAAACAAATGTGTTTCCCGCTATCCTTGTCAAAATGACGGTGCTGGGACAAACCCAGAGGAGCTCTCCCGAATCCGTGGCAGAGGCTCCAAGTTCACGTGGTGGTGCTGAGAACAGGATGATCCTGCCGAATTTTTGTGGCAAGTCTTTGCAGAGCAAAGAGTTCCTGTAAAGCAAACGGCCCTGAGCTGTAATTTAATTGCATTTCTGTTTTTCTTTTTTTTATTATTATTATTCCAGAAGCAGTTTGGAGTCCTGTGATATTCTGCTATTATATGCATATGTAGGAAACAGTCTGGCAAGAGCCAGTTTATGGTGTAGAAAGAAACATCCTGGGGTACTGAATGCCTCGGGGATGAGGTTTAAACTTTGTTTCCCCGTTCAAGTCCTCCGAACTGAAGGAAAGGTTGAGGCAGTGGAGCAGCGGGTAACATCCCTGCTCCCACCGAGAGCATCACTGCCGTCCCATAGCTTTGGCTTTAGGTTGTAGGGAGAATTTGTGGGTTTTATGGGTGGCGTGACCCAAAAAGGCACAAGATGTGCCATTGGGGTAGAAAACAGCCTTCTAAACCCCCCTGGACACCACGGAGCCACCCGCTTTCCCTGGCGGCTGTGCCACCAGCACCACCCTGAGCTGTCCCCAGGAAGGGTCTGGGGAAGGGCTGGGAGCAATATCCCTCCTGCCAGTGCTGGCGAGGGGCCTGGATCCAGTCAGCTGCCCTGGATGGCTGCAGATCCATTCGGTGTGTTTAGGATACCACCTCTGTTGTCATCCTGCCCCCTGCGACAGCCCCCTGCATTGCAAGGAAACCCATCCTAATGACTGAGAAATTCCTTGTGTAATTAACTCTTGCATCTCGCCCATAATAGGCCTTAAACAGCCTAAGTGTTATTGACCCCTGGCAAAGAACAGTCACAGAAGCATCCTCATTAATGAAAACAAAATTCAGGAAATTCAGAGATTCTTCTTCCTGAGGATAGAGTGTGGGGTGGTTGCAAGCTGGAGCTGAGGAAAAATGAGGCATGTTCAGCTGTGCAGGGGCCTCCAGAGACTTCTGCACTGCTGGTTTGCTGTTTGGATGGAGAGAGTAGGGCATTTGCATTGCCAGGGGTGAAATAGGGAAACTGAGGCACAAGGCATCAACATCGCTACCCTAAGTGGCCATAGGCCCATCTGGTGTGTTTAAGGTGTTGCAGACGATGAAAAGGGCTTTTCTGAGGCTCATATATTTGCAGCATAAGAGGAGGTGATGGAAAAGATGACGTGTTTTCATTTCATGCTGTCAAAGCCTTAAGCAATAGCAGTGGATGTAATGTTGGGCTGTTTTCGGGGCTTTGCACTGTACTGGCAGCCTGTGAGCTGGGGTTAGGGCAGCCCGCGCTGCTGGGGCTCTCCCAGTCCTGGTGCCCAGCTGGGCAATGTGGGGCTTGGGCTTCCCAAAGCTCCCTGCAGCCCTCGGCTGCTCAGGGCTCTCTGGTTTACCTTTTCTGCCTACCTTCTGCTGTTCAACTTGGAGCTTTCTGAGGGAGAAGTCCAAGTGTCCATGAAATTTGAAAGCAAAAACTTCCCAGCAGCTTGCAGTAAAAAAACTAAGCAATCTCCTGTTATGAAAATCTACAGGAAAACTCTTGATTTGCAGGTAGCACCTTTACATTGTATTTTAAAGGAATTTAGAAAAGAAGGTTGACATCACTGCCCCCATTTTACAGCTAGAAAAACTGGGGCACAGAAAGGAGAGATTTCTCCAAGCTCACCTGGCAGCAGAGGCAGGGGAGAGTCGTTGCGTCCCCTAAAAGTCAGGGCAGAGCGTACCTAGCACAGCACCTCCTTGTTGTTATTAAAACATAAATTTCTCCAATCTGAGGACCTTATTTCCCAGGCTGCCTTTTCGGGGCGGGGGGAAGCCAATTTAAAAAGAAATACCAAAGCTATAAGATCTTAGTTCTGTTGTAAAGACAGAACCACTTGAGGAGCAAAAGGAACTTATAATATTTCGTCCTTGTTTGCCATTTTAAGTATAACCCCTTTCTGCTTTTCATGTTATCTCAGCATAAGTATTTAGCGAAGCATTAATCTTGCTTGTCAGTAATAACATGCAAATTAAACACCTGCTCTAGGAATCTGTAGTGCTTTGTTCCATTAGATGGTATTGACATGTCAGATATTTGGACTTTAATTCAGAAAAATGGTGCCATTTTCATTTATCTCTCCTAATGAAGAATGAAGGTGTGCACTGATACAGGGCTGCCCACAGCAATGCAGCCAAAAGTGAAGAACAATACTTAATATAGCCACTAAATTACATGTGACATCTCATTTAGAGATAAACAGCCCGAAGGCATATGTCCAAGTGGCATTGATGAAATTTTTAAATGTTCCTTTGAATTCTCATTTAACCAGCAATTTGGTAGTGAAGGCGCTGTGCTGGCTGGGAGATGTAAAGTGTTGCTGCTTTAAATGTGAACCGAAAGCGGTAGTAGGAGAAAGCTACGAGTCCTGAGGGACACAGATATGGATTGACCCAGACATTTCCCCTCCAGTCCCGTGGGAAAACAGGAGCTGCACCCAGTAGATGGTGGCCATGAGAAGGGTGGATGGGGCCCTTGTGCTATGAGATGTCAAAGCCCATTTGCAGAGCTGGGCTCTTGAGAGCGACGCTGGTACCAGATGGTGGGCACGGCATGGGTGTGTGCTTCGGTCTTGCAGGGCTGTACGCGCACTGTGAACTATGTCCCGTGGTCTTGTGAGCTGCAGGTTGGACACCGCTGAGCCCCCGCTGTGTCATATCTGACTCCACCTGCCCATCTTGCTCTTCAGCTTCCCATTGTTTTCTACTTTCTGGAAAAGCTCAGATCCACACGGAGAAATGCTCCTTAGCAATTTAAGCTACACAGCCAACCTTATCTCTGCAGATGGCTTTTCCCCTGTGAGTGGGAGCACAAGGGACGGTCACTGGGAGCTCACTCCCTGCCCTAAGGGATGGCCGGTTATGCCTGCCTTTGCCGACAGTCACCCGTTCAATCTGTGCTTAAGGACCTCCTGGCTGGACGCCTCACAATCTTCTAATCTAATCCAGTGCTTTGCTGTCCTTAGCTGCAGGAAGACCTTCTCCCCCAACATCCACTCTGTATTCTCTTTGCTCTGGTTTAAGCTCATTTCTTCCCAAGTGATCCATCACAAGCATGGAAATCGGGTCCCATCTTCCATCTTAGCAGGGAAGCTCTCTATGCATTTGAAGCCCATCACATGCCCCTCTTGCTCTTTTTTTCCAGCTAAATAGTCCCGGTTCATTTAGTCTTTTTCCACCGGTTTCTCAAGCTGTTTTTGTTTTCCTCTGAACCTGTTGTGGTTGGCTTTGCTGTGTGATGCCCAGCTAGACACAGTAATTAAGCTGAGGCTCTTCCAGTGCAAAATGGAGAAGGAAGATCCCTTTTTTTTTTTAGGGTTATGTTCCTGTTTGTGCAATAGAAATCACTGATTTTCAGCAGGGCTTCATCCTGTGATTTTTGCTTGTGTGGGCAATCTGGGCCATCAAGAAGCAACTAATTCCTTGTTTGTGTGTGCAGCTGGGGCTTTTTGGTACTTTGCACAGCCTGTTCCTAGAGGCAGGCCCTGGGGCAAAGCATCTTGTGACAGAAAAAAAGACTTCCAGAGGGAAGGCACAAAGTGCCATATTCTCCTATCAATACTTGCCCATCTCTTGAAGTGACTGCTTGAACTGGTGTCTCTACGATGTTTTTTCCATTGCTGTTCTTGGATGATAGCCTTTGATTTACTTTCAACTCATTTCTTTTGAAGAGTGCTCCAGAGATGAGCTCTGTGATTTATTTTTGTCCGGTTCTCCTAAATTTGCACTAGAGATTTTTTGTTTCCTTGCTTGTTTTCCCCCTAGAACGTAGCTGGCAGCAGCAGGAACAAGCTCAAGCAGAAGGTGCTTTTGTGGCCAGACACCAAACACACAAATGACCAGGATGCAGAGCTTCAAAAATATTCAGCAGCATGAAAAAGCCACGCCGCAGAGGCAAACAGCAGGCATTATTAGACCATTCCCCTCCAAATCTTTGATTAGTCACATTTAATGGGATTTCTTGTCATGTTCTGGAGCTGCACAGCTATGCTAGCGTTTGACCAATCTTCTTCACGGCCACCTATTACCAGCTCCAGCCAACCTCCCTACATTCACTGAATGTTTCTCTGCTTCTCCTTGATGAATGTCAGGCTCGATCTACAACGCGGCTCTCAGAATTTCCTGGTATGGGGTCACTTGGCATTCAGCACTTGGAAAGATCACATGCTTCTACTTGTTCAGTCTTGATTTTGATCAAGAGAAGAGTTGATGTCATTTCAGCATTCCTAAAGCTCCCCCTCCCTTTTGGCTTTTTTTAGAGTATAAAGCAATTCGACACAACAGGCTGTACTTTGTTGATTCTTATTTTTGCATCTTGCGATGTGACAATATCCATAATAAACACAGGCTGGGATTGCTTGTGGAGAATCTACACTTATTTTGAACAGATCCCTTTCCCATTCCTCCAAAGATGTTTAAAATTTGCCTTATTAAAAATAATAGAAATCAATGCATTTCCCCTCACATAAAATATTAAAAGCGGTTTGATGGGTTTTATTGTTTAATAAATAGTTTGCGCTCCCAAGGCTCTTTCCAGCAGAGAATATGAGTATTTCACAATCCTTTCCGGTGTCTGGCCATGCAACTTGCCTCTAGCAAAGAGAGTTCTTAATTCGCATAGTACCTCTAGACGATGTGCAATTGTCAACCCAAACCCCAGCGTTTTCTAATCACGGTTGGCACGAGCTTCCCCCTGCTGCCTTTCAAGCCGCAGGGAAGTCAGACATTTTCATACCCGCTAAATCTCTGGGTATTTTGTGATGGAGACAGCAGCCTGTTAAAAGCTGGACCTACTCCAGCTAAGCAGGAATTGGGTATTTCTAAGACCAGCCTCACTTATTTACACTACTGAAGTATCTGGATATGTTATGGCCTTTAATTTACTCATCTCCCCCCAGACCATGAGAAATAGGGCTTTTCCATATTGTCTAGCTGGGAATCGAGGCCGGGAGAGGGGAGGGGGCTGCCCGCAGAGAGCCCGAGGCAGAGCCACGAAGCCACAGAGGTCTGCTAGCATCGTGGCCTGATCCCTGCTCTGGTTTCTCATTCATGTTTCCCTGAGCTGTGCAGCCCTGTGACAAGTGACATTTAGCAAATCATGTCAAGCTGAGGATTTGTTGATTTGATTCTTCTGGCCTGATGGGGAGAAAAAAAAAAAGTCTTTTAATTAACAAGAAGAACTAGCAAGAAAAACTATCCCAGAGCTCTCTTCAGCAGCAAATGCTCATGAAAGCAGCAGAGCTGCACAGGGGAGTCAAGGCTATGCTGAGTTTCCTCCACCCCTGTGCTTCTGCAGTTGCATATAAGGTGTTGCTTTGGTTCACAGATGATGACTTGCAATATTTGGGTGGCTTCACCCTCTTCCCGCCAGCACAGTGCAGGTTATTTGGAAATGCTGAGGAGCAGCAGCCCGCAAAGCATGCAAGGGCAGCTCCTGCCAGCCCCAGCCTGCAGATGGACCTCTGTGTGGCCCCACCACTCATATCCACACCCCTCAACAAAACTTAGATTTCATAATAAGATGCCTTAAAGTCCCTATTACATGGTCACAGTTTATGAGGCCCTTTGTGTATATTTTCTGATTTGCATAACTCCCCTGGACGGCACGTCAGAGCTCTCCTGGCCCACAAATTGTGGCATCCTTTAGTTGGGTCTTTATGGATAATAGCTGCTGGGAAAGTCAGGGGTAAGTTGTGATCTCAGCTCACCATGCTAGGGGAATGGGATGTTTGACAGACTCTGTTTTAACGAGATGTAAGTGAAAATGGCAGTAGGGAATAGATTCTTAATTTAAATAATGAGCGCCCCTTGTTGCCTGACAGATGGTCATTTTCTGAGAAATGCAAAGTCTCTTTGGAGGGGTCAGATTGCTTGTATTTACATGGAATAATGAGGGAGAGGCACCGGTCCCAACACATGCTGTGTTTTTCACATTTTTCCAGGGGTATTCCCAGCTGTCTCTGAAAAGAGCAGATTTGATCCTTTGCAAACCTTGTGTGAATCTGACCATGCGTTATTGCACGAAGAAATCAAACAGTAATGGGAGTGTCTCTGATATTCAGGCAGCTATTATAATGCCCTTTAAGCATCTTTAGTTGCTAGAAAGGAAGCTTGATACTGATGCCAGAAAACATCTTGGGCCTGAATGTGCCTTTACTTGTGCAGGGCTGGCTGCAATCCAATATCCAGTTATCTGCACGCCAGTGGTGTCTCCAGGATTTAACACGTGGGAAGGCAGATGGATGGCAAAGAATTTGCTAAGGGGTAGGGCACCTTCCTACACACTTCCCCACTTGCTGTATCCACTTTTAATGTAAGAACTAAAGATCAGGCACCTAATACTCTGTTTTAACCATTATTTATTCTACCAGTGCTGATAATGGACAGCAGGAGTTATACGGCAGGAGGGTTTTTTTGGGTACACCAGGAACTCCTTGCTGTTTCACGATACTTTAACTGGGATGGTGGCAGCCCTGTTGGATGTCCTGTCTGCTCTGACAGAGGTGTCTCAGTTGTCCACCCACTTCTCTGAAGCGTGCTGGTGCTTGCTGTCTTCAATCATACAGAGCATAAAGCAAAGCAGCCTGTCCCCAGCCAATGGCCAAGAGACAAAGATCTGGTTGCTTATGGCTCATGCTCCCACAGTGCCCAAGATCTGTGCTGCTGCTTGGCCAAGATCTCTCAGGTAGAGCTACGGGGTGTTTTGTCTGTGTGAAAGCATTCAAAAAAGTACAACTTGAATGAACTGTTGAAGGAGTTGTTCAACCATCCTTGAACCCCCATGAAGGACCTCTTATTGACAATTGGTGGCCTTAGTGTGGTGTCTCTTACTGTACATAAATCGCCATTTAGGCTAATGTTTTAGCACAAGTAAGGCCCTTACAGTCCCATTAAGCTTTTCCTGAAATGGGAAGGAAACCGAACCCTAGCCTTGAACCAAAGAACTCTTGTAATGACACAAACTGTACTGTTGTCTTTCTGCCTTTTCCTATATGCGAGTCCCTCATTCTGCCCCATTTCTCCCAGTACCAAGGAAGCATGAAGACTTTCTGTTGGGGAACATGTAGTGGTGACAAAGTCCCAGACAAGGGAGAACTGAGCTTGTGGATACCAAAATAACCCTCTCTGAGCTCCCTTCAGTGGTGTAGGGATAGGTTTTGCTGTTGCATTTTAAAAAAGGGGGGGGGGGGGGAAATATCCTCCCAATTCTGAAAGTCTAGAAAGGGGCAAACAAGTTTGAAAACACCAAAGGCAGCGACTTTCTTTGTTGCTTGGCAGCTGAGAGATGCTCCCATAGAATTCGGCACTTTCATACATCCTTGCCATGTGGTCTTTAATCTCTGGGTAGTGTTGGAAGAAGCCAAGTCAATCAACACACGTTTGTCACAGTGAATCAACTACTAGTGTCAAATTCTGGCCTGCATCTTGTGCTAGAAAAAGGCTTGTTGTCACCTAAATGGGGAGTGTGCCATGTCGGGCTGCAAAATCACTTGTTTCCTGGACGTGGCCCTACATTATATATTCCCTGTCAAGTCTGGGAGATTGAAACCAAAGTTGTATTGTGATAGGGCTTTTCTCCCCTTTTGGTTAATACCTCTCCAAAGGTGGTTGCTTGCTGTCTTCCGTATACCCTGTGCTCAGACTGACAGAGAAACAGGAAATATGGATGACGTGGTGACCCTGTCAAGGTTTTTGCTCATCCACTTCTGTTGGCCAATGCGACTTGCTAAGTGCTCTGTGCATCTGGGAAGGAGTTCCCAGGGACCTCAAATTACTGGACAGCTTACAAAATGTTGACCTGATCTTTTGCATGGTTTTCTGGCAGCATATGGAGGCATTAGCTTTGCTCTGGCATGCTTAAACTGTTACGGCTTAACCTGGTTTTTTAAAGAAAATATTTTAGCTGGTTGACCTGCAGTGAACCAAACCAGTTGATGTTTACCAGCGACATCCATGTGGATGGGGTGTATTACAGGTGTGGGAAGAGGAGGAGAGAGACTGGAGTGACAAAGCAGTTGACAGCATGTAGCATTGACAGGGAGTGAAACCTATAACTGAAAACAAAGCAAAAATCACTTTTTAAAGGTTAGCATTCTAAATTTAGCTCCAAAGCTGCTAAAAGGAGTTGAGGATGTTTTTTAGTAGGTGACCCAACTGGTCTGTGATGTCAAAGGCAGTGAAAAATGTGTGCAGAGCCAAAAAAAAAAAGCTTCATGCTCTTCTGCTCCCCATCATCCACGCAGACTGTATTTGGGCTCAGGGACAACATGTGTATGTATGTCTGGTGGTGGCGTTTAGGAATGTTAGAGGAGCTGGTGACAACCAGGAGTGATCCACTGGCATGCGATGGGATCCTCCCAAAGGACCTGCCCAGCTTCGTTGTGCTGTGCGTGATTGCAGATAATGAAATGCCATTACACTTCCAAATATAAAGGAAACCTTCATTTATCTGTGCCTGGAGAATCAGAGAGAAAATCAGCATCAAAGAGAACCTCCTACTGAAAGCATTTGATGTTATAAAGGATAAAGAGTATCTGGCAGGGGCCTTAAAGGGGGAAAATCTGACAGGCGTTCAACAGCTACTAGCAGTCCAGCCTTGTAGCCTCCAGTTTAAATGCTCTTAGAGTATGATGATAATGCACTGGGGCATTCAGAGCATAAACTGATGTTTTGTCTTTTAGCTTTTTTTTTGGTTGCACTAAGAATCTGCCCCGCAGCTCCCAGATTAATTAAATGCTGACAGTCTACTAGAATAGGAGCGGAGGATCTCTCCTGCCCTTTCTATGTGTTGCACAGACCGGAGTACATAGTGCCCCTAGGAAACGAGCTTGTTCCATTAGGCAAAATCAATAAGGCAGAAATCTCTGAGAAACTCTTCTATTAAATTACAAATAGACTAAACCCCTATACCTGGTGACAGTGATCATTGCCTTTGCGTCCTGTACAGATGCTTGTGGAAGCACTTTGGTCAAACAGACATGTGTACTTCTTCTGCAAACTTTGGCTTCACTTCACTGCTGTTTCCTACAGTGGCTGATTTTTTTCATTCCTTGGGCTATGAGAAAAAAAAACTTTATTTTGCCTCTGCCTGTTCTGTGAAATCAGCTGCTTTCTGGAGTATTTAGAGTATCTCTGGTAAACCCATTCATGCAAACATTTGCCATAGAAGGTAATTTTCCTGCCGATAAATTTGGGCTCTCTCCCCAAGCAGGATATCCAAGGTTTCTAACTTTCCTTGGTTGCAGCATAGGCTTTTTCTCATCACGTGAGTTTTACCTCGGATACAAGCTTGGAGCCTTCTGCCACGGTGGGGCGGGGGTGGGTGAACAGCTCAAGCTTCTCTGCAGCAAGTGATACCAGTGCCCAAGCACTGCCTGAGATGAAACATCAAACATGCCATGCATTTACTGAGCAGCCCAAAGTCACACATGGCCTGCAATCAACCTTTTTGTCATTAATCTTTTAATATCGTAATATTTGTTTTTGCACGCAGATCTTGGGCTGCTTCTCAGCTGGGGCAAAAATCAACAGGTTCAACTTACGTCATGGGGAACCATGTCTGTAAAGGCAAAAGTTCAGGCACTGACAGCTTTTGATGGGCTCTCGGAGACCTGCCACACCTTTCGCCTTCTCTTCATGTCCTGTGTCTAGCAGATGTATCGTGTTGACGAGCTGTAAGAGCAGCAGATGCCACAAAGGTTTATTTTCTTAAGAGATGCAACATGGGAAAAATTTGCAAGGAAATCATGATCCTTATTAGTGTCATTTTCACAGAAGATTACAGTCTCCTGCTGTCTTTGTATCACACTGGAAGACCAAATCCTGCAAAAGTTTCTTTGATATACTTATATGACTGTTGGGTTTTTTGTAACTGGTGGATGGGGCAGGGAACAGCAGAGTTAAGCTGCAGCAAGCAGGGCACATATTGAGCATTAAAAGAAGTGTGGCTGGGGGCTGGATTGCTTTGAGGAGGTGGATGGGACAGCCTCCGTCTCAAGAAACTCTTAAGAACAGGCTGGATTATGTTTGTCAGAAATTTTTCCTGACTGACAGCCGGAGGAAAGGGTTAGGTCACTTCTCCTGGTCCTTCCCAGGGTTATTTGTCACCAGTGCTGAAGGTCCCGTGTCATGTCAAGTGTACCAAACTGCTTGTTTCTTAGAGGTTTCCAGAACTAAAGTCCTCATTACAGTTCCTGGAAAAATGGCTTTTGGGGAACATATTTTGTTATGAGGGTCAGAGATTAACACCCTTCCCAGCATCCATAGCAACCTGCCTCAAAAATCTCTGCTTGGAAATCTTTTAATCTTCCTTGGATGCTTTTTGAACACTTTCCAGGAATATTCTGCTCTTTCCCATTCACAACTACTAAATATACACTCTGTTTGGACTGCAGACCCCAGTCTATTTTTACATTTATTTCCAGCATATTTTAATTTTTCTACCCTTGCTAGAATAATTTGGTCTGCTCTTAAACCTAAGACCTTGCTGCCCCCTTTCCTGCCGTTGCCCAATTTTTGGCATCGCTTACAAGGAGTTTATTATTCTGGGGTACTTCTGTGTGGACAAGGACTATGTTAGCTTCTGGCTGGAGGCAGACTTAAAACTGGAAAAAAAAGTGGTCAGGAAAAAAAGAAAATCAGTTGCCCCTATACAAAGGAGTAATAAAGCACCTCCACTGTCTCTATCCTGTTTGTAAATGGTTAACTGAGTTTTGGGGCAGAAAATACTGTAATAGAGCAGTGAATTTCTGCTTGTGGAGCATTTCTCATTCCTCTGGGTTGAAATGGCCAATGATTTCCATGTGTAAGGCAGAAAACAAGTGACTGCTTGCTTCCTCGTCCTCCTGTGTGCTAATATTTACCAGGGCTTTATTTATTTGATTAGGTGCAAGGAATTTACATTGCATGAACGGGAATGGCAAGAAATAGATTTTTATCACTGCTATTCTTGTCTTTGGTTGCTACTCCGGCCTCTGGAGTGTTTCTTTCTGGATCTGGTGAAGATTTAAAGGAGGGGGGGGGAAAAAGGGGGGGGTTTGAGGAAATATTCTCAGGTGTGTGGGCAGTGAGGGATCTATTCCATTTCTGCGCCGTGACTTGATTAAGCTTATACATCTCCACTTGACCTTCATATGGAAATTCACCCTTTAAATAATGTTTCTAAGTCTCTAGGGTCAAATCCAGGCTTCTGTGATGCAAAACATTACTAATGAAATTACCGTGTCCTGAGCTGACGACATCTTGCTGGGCAGTGAGGCTGAGCCCAGAGCAGTGATGGATTGTCCCAGCCCTGCTCGGGACCTATCTCCAGCCTTTGAGAAGGGGGTTTAAATCAAGAAATGATCAGGCTTTAAGTGTGGGTTGAAGCACTGCAAAGCTCAGTTCCCACAGGGACAGTCGCAGTCCTGCCCCATCACTCCTGCTAACTAGCACCCACCACAGCAGCTGGCCTGGCTCTACTTATTTATTTTTCCTCCAGTCGTGGTCTGTGCCCTTTAATAGTGACGGAGATAAACTCAGCTCTCCCAACAATACTGCTGCTTTAGAAATGGGGGAAAAGAAGCCCAAGCCCTGAGTCTATTACTATAGAAACAAAATCCTTAATCCACCGGGGTTGGATGGTGCTGCAGAAACGTTGTCCAGAGTTTCCAGCATGAAGGCAGGTGAAAGGGTTAAAGATGAAGCTGGTGCTTGTTCCTCCATGGCATTACCTGTATGATTGCTTTTTGTACCTTGTTTATTGTGGTTAGCAGAGCAGCTATAATATAGAGTGCTAGATGCAATAAATCTTGTCATTGCAAACAGCATACTTTTCATCAGAGCTCAAGGAATTGCAAGGTAAGCATTCAAAGGCAATCTACAGATTTAATTATATAGAAAGTCTAACCTGTGTAGATCTTAAAGGAAATTATAACCGTGAAGATTACATTGTGTTTGGTTTTATATGTATTATGTATATTATCCTATTTTAGTTGTTATGAGGACACAGACAACGGCACTGCCAGCACGGTGTCTTCTGTGGTTTCGTATTGGCACTGAACAGCCAAAGATGCTGGTAATTTAAGGGCTGAGTTTTTTTCCCTTTCTGACAGCTATGTCTATAAATTTAAAATGCAGGAGTGTAAAATCTTCTCTGATGCTAATTGTAGCCCAAGAAATCCCATTGGGTAAAGGAAATTATCTCTGATTTTATTTATTTACTGAAAGACAGGCCTGTGACCACAAAGCAAAACTCTGCGCATCAAAGTGACAGGTCCAAATTGCTCTAATCTCTTCACTGCCACACTTGCCGGCTCAGTCCCCGGCACTGGGCTGGCTGTGACACGTCTCCCACTGGAGGGACACACCAGATGTCCCCCTGCCCTGGGCAGGAGTGGGGAGGTCACTTACCCTGTCAGTGAAAACCATCCACGCAAGTCCTGGGTGTTCGGGATTATAAGAGTTTTAGCAACTTTCATTTTTTTTCCTGACTTGTAAAATCCCCAGCTTGGGGTGTGCTCATGTGCAGGCTTCGGTAGATTGTCTGGCCCATGCTATGGGGTCCTGGGGGAGATGTGATGGGTGGCTTTAGGGCTGCTTTTGCTTTCTTTTTCTTTCTTTTTTTTTTTTCTTCCCTTAAACTTCATGCCAGCTATTTACAACAGCCATTTGCTCTCCAAAAGCCCCATGTGTTGGCTTGTTGCACTCATCCGTTGGGGGAGTGTGAGCACCAATGTGCTGTGGGGCTTTTGTCCCCCAACACAAAGCCTGTGGAGACTGCAGGGGTGCAAGGGGCAATGTGGGAGGCTTTCGCTGAGACTGGTCATCCTTGGGAGATGCAAATTCAATGAACTTGAGGCCCTAAGCAAACTTCTGGGGGTTGAGTTGCTTTGCTTTGGGCAGCAAGGTCTGTTTCACCGATGGTTTCCCAAGCTGAGGTCTGTGCAGGGTTGCTGGCCCCAGGCTTGGTTCCCCAGGAGGGACAGGAATAGGACCGTTAGAAATGGAGAGATGGGTTTGTCATTGCGAATTAGTGACGAGACCAAGCTGGGTTAAAACACTCAGCTCTGCATCTGTGGCTGCCGTGCAAACACCATGACGTGGCCCGTGGTTGGGAGAACCTGTTTTGGTCTTCCCAGCTTGGGAGAAGGGCTGGGGAGCTCCTTGGTGGTAGGTGAATTTTCCAGATGTGTCACTGAAGTGTTTCACTTGGACACAAGCAATTGATGCTGTTGGGTGCACTCCTACACACCATGAGTCAGGAGGAGATTGCCCAACGTGCCCCCAGGGGAATGTGTTGCTCAAACAGGTTCATCCAGGAAGGAGCACCAAAAAGTCCCAGCTGGGAAGGGGCAGAGCAGGAGATGGATCTGTTCCAAATTCTCCACACCTTTCTCATCTGCAGTACCGAGAAGGGCTGAGGGGTGTTTGTGCCCATTTCACTGACTCACCGGTCACCTGCGTCTGATGCTATGAAAATGGGATTCACAGCCCTGCAGATGAAACAATGCAAAATTGCTGCTGGCTTATTTCATTATGTTGGGCTGTAAACTGTGATTCAGGAGCTACTTCACAAGGGCTTGCACCATCGGTGGCACAGGGAGCCTTGGGGACGGTGCCAGGCAGGAGCGGAGGGGTCACCACACCACCAAAACTCATGGGTTTTCGTTCTGGTCCTGGCTTTCCCCATGGCACTGCTCAAAGTCCTCTGGCTCTGCAAACCGCTGAGTTTGTCCAGTGCTTCAGTTCACTACCCTTCATCGGAGACAGGGATTTTCTACTTCATGCTGGAAAGACAGAAGTAATTGGTAACTGTAAGGTGCTCTGCTTAAACAGTAAAAGCAGTGTTAGTACTAGATCAAAACTAGAAAGTGCATTTTCTTCCATCTCACTAGCATAAAGTAAACCACAGCTGACTACAGAACATAGTCTAAAATCACTAAAGCTAAGTTTCCACAGCAAAATAAAATGCATGTATTTAATTAGCACAAAAGTACTTATTCCAGCCATAAGCAACAGATGCTGAGGTTTCGCTCCTGCCACAGTGGCAGCAGCCTCACTCTCCTTAAGAACCCCTTGCCAAATCCCCTGAGGACAGGGGGCAGCAGTAGCTTGGATTTAGCACAATTAAGATGCTGTACAGGGTGAATTAAAAATAAAAAGAAATTTCTGATGACTGTGCCAGTGCTAAAACTTCGACTAATTATTTTCAAGTTCTGTGTGACAGGGCGGGCAGATCGTGGCTTGGTCCCCAGAGCGGCAGGAGCACTGGGGAGGTCACTGTCTGGACCACAGTGTGAGCAAGGAATGCCTTGGTGGGAATTTCTGCAGCCCAGTTGTCTACTTCCTTCGCTGTGCTTTAATTTCAGGGAATTTTTTTTTTTTAAAACATACTAATATACATTCGAGTAGCAGCACAATCCCAGAAAAGAGCTCTTTTGTTCATATACATGGTAGGAGCTGAGATGTATAATTTGTTTGTGTGGACTGGGGAAATCCTGGCCCATGTTGTTTTTAATGAGAGGTTCTTAAAAGCTGGGTTTTGTGCTGATGGCAAACCTGTGACACAAGCTGGTGCCAGCAGCTGTGCACGCAATGACTTGTGTGCTTTTTAATTCAACTCAGGCATGCGATCACGAAGAAGAAAAGCCCTCTTTCCCAAAACTCTCCCAGGACCCCTCTGTGCCCACCTCGTAAACATCCGTGACTCCCTTTGTACCTCTCCTGCTCTGGTGGGGAAAAAAGCATCTGTGGTGACCTTCTACCTGTCCTAGTTTTTGGCTGAGAAGGAAAATCTCTCCTCTGCAGCTCTGATACAGATCCCGGTAGTTTCTCCTGCGCAGGATCGATAGCGCAGATAAGTTGGGCATTGAGCTATACCCTGATGCTTGCACAAACCTACGCTCTTCACAAGCCTCCAGAGAAAATTCCAGTCCTGATTCATCAGGACCATAATTGGGGTGGTGCTGAGCTCCCCTAATCTTACTGTTATCTTTCCATGGGCTTCTCCGGGGGCTGAGATTCCCGTCCTGGTTAAGGATTAGGCCCCTGGGGACTGGCACTGTCCATGCTCCCTCTCTGAGCAGGCATTGGGTTGGTGACAAATGGGCACGATCATGGCACATGTCTAGATTTTTAGCACGCAGAGCTGGTTTGTAAATGGAACGTTTTGTCAATGCAGAAGGAAATGGATAGATATTAATTACTCTCCAGCAGTTTGTCATTTTTCATGTAGGTTATTGATGAAATAACAGTAATCTGAGGGAAAACAGCAGAAGAGAAACAGAGGTCAGGAACAACCTGAAGTTAGAAGAAAACCCCCATATTGGCTGGAGGCAGAGATAGGCTGCATTTTAAGCTGAAATTTTTCCAGTAGATTTGCCAATATCCAAATGTTTCAGGAATTCTTCTTGGCCTCACCAAGCTGTTCATATAAAAATTTCTTCTGAAAGTCAAAACATTATTTTAACAGTTCCAAAATGAGCCATTTTAATTTTTCTTCTTCAAGTCTCTCATTTTATGTTCCTTTCATTTTGAAACCCACAAATTTTGGGGAAAAAACCAAACCCAAACTTCATTCAGCCTCAAATTGAGAGCAGAGCAAAATACTTTTAGCCTAAACAGAGGAGCGTTGTTTGATTCCTGAAAGTTTTGCAACTTCTCGTCTGTCTTTTTCTTTCAGCACACTTGCTTTCTTTTGGGGGATTGCAAGCGAACTATAATAATAATAATCATGGAATTATTTTCCCTGCTGGGGCAAACTCCTCCATTGCAGTGGCAATAGCGAGCTTATTGATGTTGGACCCAACGGACCCTTGAGCGTGGACAGAGCTTAGATGAAAAATGATGGTACTTTGGTCTGTGCTGAATCCAACCAAACATCATTATGATCATATTGGGCCAGCTCTGGGGAGGGGAGTCTTAATTACCTGGGTAGATGTTCATTTATTAACCCCTGTAATTTAGCAGGAGGAATAACCACTAAAGAGGCAATGCTCCTTTTATAGCTGTGGCACTCTGCGTGCTATTTGCAGTTCAGAGAGGAGCAATGAGCAGGTACATGTATTTAATGAAATGTATTAAATTTCCCGTAAAGAGCAGAAGAAACCAAATAATTCATGTCAGATTCTTTTGCCCTTTAAAGAAGCCGTAACTCTCTATCTGTAGAGATGCAGATATACAACAGCCTTTGGTCTGGGGAAAGTCTAGGGGAGAAGAGAGTGCACTTGAATTGCTTTTGCTGTGAATTTATAGAAAGCTTTGACCTTAAAGGGAATAGTATAGCTTTGCTCTGTCTGTTTGCACTTTGCATTGCTCAGTGATGTTGCCTAGCTCTCAGCACGCTGTTTCATTTATACATGCATTTCTAATAATCCTCCCTCTGTGCTTCAGTCTCTTCTCCATTTTTCTCTTCCCCCCCCCGAGTCTCCGCATTCCTGGCAGTTGCAGTAGGTCGGGCTGTCCAAGAGCTGATAGACAAAACAACCCCATGTTCTTGCCATCTTTAAACACAGGAAAGATAGAGATTTTTCTTGGACAAAAGGCTTTGCTGCTCTGCTCTAAGTAGCATTGGAGCATCACATCCCAGAAATGAGATTCTACCCTTCTCCCCGAGAGCAAGGCTGGGAAAAGCTTTCTCTAAATAGACCCAACAGCAAACAGTCATTGAAATGCATCGTGCTTTTTTTTTTTTTTTCTCTTTTCACTGCTTCCCTTCCCCTCACCTCTGATGTCAATAGTAATTTGGCTGATACCTGATGCCAGCCACCTACATCACATGTGTGATTAACACTCCTCGCACCTGCTGGACCCGTTAGCCCTATTTTCTGCCGCAGCTCCAGGAGCGACAGCCACATCGCTGTGCCCTGGGTATACCTGTGTCCCCGGGCAGGGGGAAACTCAGATTCCCCAAAACCCAGACTATGAGGGATGAATGGGTTGCATGGGGCTGGTTTTACAGGGTCCCTTGGAGGTATCGGCTTCCCTGAAACTACTGCAACTAGCATGTGCTCGCTAGCATCTGTTGTATGCTCTCATTGACAGATTCAGCCCAAAGTTTGCTTAACCCTATTTACAAAGCAAATTTGGTGCTGCCGGACTTGGACCGAGCAAGTCCGCAAGCGTGGGATCGTTCCCTGGCCTCCCATCACAGACCTTGGTGAGGCAGGTACAGGCAATCAGGCAGATGTGGGTGAGATTTGATGCACATTGCTGCTTAATGAAGCGTGATTAAGTGATGTCCATCACAGTGTGGCTGCTGCTCCCTAGCTGGACGAAGCCACGGTTGCTAGAGGGAGGGCAGCCTGCGGGTGAAGGGCTGCTCAGGTGCAGGTGAGACACTTCCCCACCAAGTCCATTCCTCCCTCCTGCCTTGGTGTGGGGGCAAGAGGTTTTCCACGTAGTCTGTTCCTACAGGAAGAAGAAACGACCGATTTCAGTGTCTGTATTGAAGATTAATGCACCTAAGCAGAGATGCCCTTATATCCAGTGTTTGGTGCACTGCGCTTCACCCTGTGGCTGCCCAGCTCAGGTGTTAATGTCACCTGTGGGTGATGTTTGTCCCCCTCGCTGTTGTCCTTCCCTGCTGGTGGCAGCCGCTTGCCTGTGTCATGCTCCCATCTCCTGCCTGCAAACAGGCTTCACGCTGCTATGGGCACCAGTGAGAGCTGCTAGCATGCACAGAGGTCTTTGGATAAGCAATGCTAAGTAGAAAAAAATTATTTATTATGGCCAGGATTTTGTACAGGTGCTAAGACATGGGGTTTTTGTAGGTGGTAAGGAAATGTTGGAAAATCTGGGGAAAAAAAGGTTTTTATTGTGTTCTAGTGTGGGGAAACTATATTTCAGGCTGTTCTTGGGAAGAGTTGCTTGGTGCATGTTGTATGGGGCCATGAAAGCAAGCCAGGCTCAGCTGGGTTTCTGGCTTGGGGTGGTGGCAGGGGGCTTCTCAAATAGGGACAGGGAAACACTAAAGTGCCCACACAAGTGATGTCTCCTCCTCCTGGGGTGTCCCGAGCCAACCCCTGGGTCAGTTTTCATGCTCCAAAGCAGTTGGTGTTGGGGATCTGCCCTAATGTTTCTGCAAACCCTTCAGAAAAGCAAGTCAGACTGATTGCTCCCAACACTCGGAGTGGGACCACGAGTCCCGTGGATCTCACTGTTGTGGGCGAGAGGCATGGCACAGCCTCGGGAAAGGACCATACACATAGCCTCCGAGCAGCTTTGCCTGCCGCTGGCGTGTTTGTGACTTCAAAGGCAGGAACTGAGAGGTTTCTCAGATCCTCAGCTTTGTTATTCATCTTCTCCAATGCTCATAAATTATCAACAAACAACCTCAGCTATCAAGTCTGTGAGGAGGACTGGGTAATTACGTTTGTGGTTCAAAATGAGGGTTGTCAATTTTAATTAGGGAAAGCTGAGGGCACAGAGAATTTTTAATGTTACTACCTGAACTCTTGAGTACTGCACAGAAAATAATTGTAAATGAAAAATTAATCAGGGCTTGGTAGGGAGTGCAAGGGGTATTCCTTTTCATCCTATTTTATTATTTTGCTTTCTTTGAAGCAAATTTGGGTCTAGCTATACAGTTGCCAACAGGTTTGCTTTTAATAATAACAAGAAAAAGGTATAGGCATGTACCAATGGGGCTGGGTGATTTCAGGCGGAATCAGATTTTTAAAGCCCAGGAAACATTAATATTTAAAGAGATTTCTCAGGTATGAATTTCAGAAGCAAGTCCACTACCTGAACAGTGCTTCTCTCTGGGGCTTTGGTGTTGGCAAAGCAATCCTGAGCTGTTGCCTGTGCTGATGGCCATGCTCATGCCTGCAGGTTTTCCCTTGCCCTGGTGCAGGCAGGGTAGGCAGGATTTGGGTTTTGCGTCCTTCCTAGGCAGGGCTCAGCAGCATGCACGGCACCTGCAGGGGCAGCACAAAGCAACATCGCCCTGGGAATGAAGTAAAAAAGGCAAAGTGAATTGAAATGCGACTCTCCCCTGGTTTGTAACAGGAGCGAGGTGCTTTGTGCTCCTATAGCTACATCCCACCGTGGTGAGGGTGACACCAGAGCTTGTCCCTAGGGACGATGGAGGGGGCAGAGGGTGATGAGCTGTTGCTGCACAGCAAAGGGCTTCTCCCCTGCATAGAGCTAAACACTGAGGAGCATCGGTCCCATCATACCTGTTCCTCCCAAAATCAAGGGAGCTTCATCCTTTAATGTCACTGGCAGCCAGAGGGGCTGTCTGTGTGATTGCAGTATCTGAAGAGCAGGCAAATGTCAGCCCATCATGGGGAGTGTGGGCTAAGTTTTAATCAGCAGGCCAATATCCTCTCCTAATTTATTGTCCTTCATTTAGATAGGATTTGCTGGATTGCATGTGATCTTGTGGATATTTATAATGAGAATTTTTTTTTCCTTGCTGCTTCTGTGATTAACCAATTTGCTACTTCCCAAGGACACGCACAGTGAAGGTTAAACCAAAAAGGCCCAATCCTTCCCTGGCATTATCCTTTGAGCATTAGCAGAATTGTGTCAGGCGTGATTTTGGCCTCTGCACGTTTGCTAGGAAGGCTTTTTCTTCAGCCAGGCAACACTGCCTCGCTTCAAGTGTGCTTGGTACCAGCAGAGCCAGATTAAAAATATTCTCAAGACAGCAGAAAAATGTCTTAATGGGCTTAGATCAGGCCCAAAGCAAGTCAACTGCAGCAAATGAACTCCCATTCGCTAATGTAGTTTTATAATAGTCAAGCTGCAGACAAGTAGTTGGCAATTCTAGTTGTTAAGTCATAAAGAATAATGAAAAAAATGCAATTATTTTTTAATACTATGTACTTCCATTATGGTAAGAATATGCTAAATCTCTGACTGGAAATACTTTGGACTGCTTGGCTGATGCTGGTAGGGAAAGTGAGGTCGTTTACAGCAGGTTACATGTCACTGGCTGGATTCACAGCCCTGCTTACAGTCTGGTGATGCAAAACCCAAACCAACCTGGATCAGCTGGCAAATGAAAGTCTCTTGGTTGCCTCTTGGTGCCATGGCATGTTAAGTAGCCCTCAGTCAACCAATAAATGAAAGGACTGACTCTGATGTCGGTTATACTAGTAAAAAGTGAGCATAATTTTACTGCCACTGGCAGACTCGGGATCTGACCCTTTTTGCCAGGTGAACCCAAAAGAGCCCCTAAACCTCCATGCCATGGGGTTAGCAGGTGTCAGCTCTTCCTCTTCGTGCAGGTGCAAAGTGGAGGCAAGTGCTGAGGGTTAAAGGTGCCTCCTCCCTGCCTCTGCCTGCAGCCCTGCATTCACCCGTGAAAATCCCCACTTTAATCCCAGTAAAGCCAAAGGGTTTGTCCCTGTCACACCCCCTGCAAAATCTCATTGTGAGAGTTTCCAGGTGCCTGCCAATGTGGATGAGTAAGGGAGAAAATAAAGAGAGGAAACAAGAGGAGCTTGTGTTCCCAAGTTCCCCCAGTGGTCGGATACCGCTGGGGCACTTGCAGTCACAGAGCTCCCTTGGATGCTCACCCTGTGATCCTGAAAAGCTGAAAAGTGTGGTCTGGGAGCACAACTCAGAGTTTTTTTGCCAGGCGGGGTAACCCCAACCTCACTGATGTATTATCCCAAATCAGGCCCTGGAGACAGCTGCCTCGCTGCCTTTTATGAATTTTGGCTTCTCTCGCTGCAGTTATTGATTTGCAACCAGGCTTGAGGAATGGGGATATTCATATGAAGGAAAGCTGCAGCCGGGCGGAAAAGCTGCTGTGCAGCTTGTTTACGTGCTGCCATACCTAGTGCCAGCTCTTTAGTGGTTTGACACTCCAATGTTTGGAGGAAAAACGTGCACGTGTAAAGTACGCTCCTGGGAGCCTCCACGTTTGTGGTTGTTTCTGCAAATTGCAGCCGATTGCGCTTGAAGCTTTGCTGTGATATGGGGACAGCAGGTCAAAGTCTGGCAACAAAACCATTTGGCGCCCAGGTTTTGAGACAGAAGAATCTTGGACATGATTAACACCTGGTTACTTGGCTCCTATTTACTGTCCTAACTCAATACAACCAAGCGAGTTCCTTGTACTGGAAGATCTGGCCCATTTATGGGTTTATTCTGTCGTGAACAGACAAGCTGTGGGATGCTGTCCTCTAAATTGTTTGGTGCCCCCAATTATTCCTCTCCAGGAGCCACCTTTGTTCAGCCCGCTTCCCAGGCAAGTCCCTGGCATCATCTGGAGGGCAAAAAGTACTGTTGTTCATCCGCACCACAGCGGAGAGCTTGTAAACTGTCTGGCTGCAAATGGGATAGAGGGTGGTAATTAAAATGTGCTCTCACGATATAGAAAGAGGTTGCAGACAAGTATTTATCAGCTCCTAGATCTTCAACAGGCTGGTAAAACACCGGAGCATATTAAAACAACAGCTTAATTAAATGGTGCTACAGTTTTAACCTTGCCTAGGAAAATGGTTGGCTTATTTCCTCTAAATCATGCGTTCGGAAACGGAAGGACAAGAACATGCATAGACAAAAATTTGGGTTGCTGGCCAAAAATACCCAAAAATGCAGTCAGGGGATAAAGCATTTGACTGAGCTTTAGGAGAACAACCTTTGTTCTGCTGCTGGCCACTTCCCCAAGTTCCCTCCTGTTCTCTGCATCCCCTTTGCTCTGTCCGTGAAGAGAGAAAATGAAATGAAGGCTGGTTTGCAAAGTGCAGAGCTGCTGATGCTGCACTCCTGTCCTGCGGATCCCTGCTCGCCTGGGCAGCACTGCCTGCACCTAGAGGCTATGGGATGAGTTTGTCGAAAACGGGCATTATAGGGTTATAAATGGCAAATGAATGAGGCTGAGCCTGCAGTAAGACAGGGACCAGGGGCACATGGTAGCTTCCAGTCACTGGCCCCGGCTGGTGCCATTCTGTCCCCTCCCTGCAACTGTGCCAGGTACAACCCAAACCGTGTCAAATCACAGGGCAATCCCCTGCTTTCCTCAGGCCTCAAGACCAAGGTGACAGAGGGGATAACAAGGCTCCATCAGCTGGATTTTAAAAATGCTAATGAGCCACAAATGTGAGCCTAGCTTGTTTCTGTATGCCCAGAAATGCTTGTGTTTCTCTGAGGGCTGTTCAATGGGCTGCTCCGCAGAGCACCACCTATGAGCAGGGAGCTCTGTTAAACCAAGCGAAGGGTCTGACCTCAGCTCCCACAGTCCGATGTGGTTTATTCTTGGAGTTTATCACACAAGTGTGGCAGGGGGTTTCCTGCTCTGGAGCAGCCTATACGTGCAAGGAGAGTGTGCTGGTTGCAAGCAATGTCCGGCAGCGAGCACCCTGGCAGGGACCAGCTAATCACGCTTTGGTGCAGTCCTTCGAGGGCTTTTGGTCCTTGTCATGAAGCTGTTCCCAAAGATGAGTGTAAAGAACCACAAGGACCTTCCTCCCTGTCTGTGTGCATTTGTGGGATCTGACCTACTTCTTGTTATTTGTAACACAAAAGCCTCCCTTGTTTTCTGACTTGCAGCAAGCTACTGCAGGCATGCTTACTGCCTGGGAGCCTTTGTTGGCTCCAGGAGAGAGTCCTGTTATCTCACACCGCAATGAGCTTCACCTTAGAAAAGCTGCTCCCTGGGGAAGGAAGGCGGTTTTTGGGGAGGCTGATGCCAGCTGCACATGTGGTGACCAGGACATGTCCCCAGCCTTGCTGCTCTGACCTCCCCCTCCTTGCACCCGAGCTCAGAGCCGTTCCTCCTGCGGTCAGGGCTGTCGGGGCACGGGGGCCGCTGCCTTTCCACTCCCAAAACCCAAATGTGCAAACCCTCAGCAAGAAATTCTGCAAAATCATACTTTGTGTGGCCACAGCCTCTACCTGTCTCTGAAAAGACAAAGACAGTTAAACCACCGCAGGGCAGGAGACCTCTCTCAGGCCCTGAGCAGCATCACTTGACATGGCAATACTGCAGTTAAAGAAAACAAGGGGTGAAATGGAAGTGCAGAAGCTGCTCTGCTGTCGCTGCTTCTGCGGGTTGTACCCTAGGCTGACCATGCCTTGGCACAGGGCAACAGCAATGCCACTTGGTTTGCAGCACCAACATCCCATGGCTGTGCATGTCCATGTGCCAATGGCCACAGCAGTCCCCATGGGGAGATCAGCCTTTTGTGTTTGTGTTTTTTTTTTTTTTGAGGGCATACAGGAATGAAGCTATTTCTACACTACAAACTGCAACAGGTATGGCTGGGCTGCTAAGAGGAGCCCCAATGCACATGGCAGAGACCTTTTGCCTTTCCTGCTACCCATCCACTGGCAATCCCAGGCTGCCAGCCCACTGCGGGAGAAACAGCCGTTTTGAGCCAGGGAAAAGGCACTGAGGATTTTGGAAGGACTGAGCTTGAACAGCAAAGAAAACATTAATATATGCCCTTTCCCCTTGTAAATATTTCTTCAAAAGACACTGCAGCTATCTGGGATGCTCTTATACAACAGCAAATCATAAATGATGGCTTTCTTCAAGCAGTGTAGACTGGAAGCTCAGTTAAATAGATCAAATTAACTGTCAAAATAATCTTCCAGGACTTGATGAGCCCAAAGATTAAACGGCATGTTATTTCTTCTCTGTGCTTTTTTTATCTTAGCAAAAGGGATTTACGGTAGATTCCAAAATCCATATTTTAAATGAATTGCAAATAGTTTCTTGTAGACTTGGCCCATATGAAAAGGATTATTACCCAAAACAACCCCTCTGTCAGGGGGAATGTAGGTTAAAGAGAAATGAGAATGTAAATAAATGTAAAGGCTTTACAGTGAATTCTGCAGGGGGCATGTTTATTTTCTCTTTTGATTCTCCAAGCCTGGCTTCCTATGCAATTAAAGGGTCTAGCTCTTCGTTGCAAAACATATGATCACTTCTTTTTTGTGTCATCAGTAAATATTTGGGCTGAAACTGTTTAAACATAAGCTTTCAATAATCTTTGTTTTGCTTTTTCCTGTTCTCTGGCTGAGTCTTGGTTTGAATTTCCATAAACTAAAAATACAACATTTTGTTTGAAGAGCTTAGATGATCTTGCTCATTTTGCTGTTTATCTATTACCAGGAAAGTCTAATCCTTCTTTGATTGATGTTCAGCGTCACGTAGTTAAACAGCAATACAGGATATGCAGCAGGGAGTTATTCTTAACCACGCTCTTCAGGTACCTGAGCCCACTGCTGACATAGCACATCTACCACATATTAAATTGTATTGCCCTAACAAAACCTACTGCCACAGGTCAGGAGTAAAAATGTTAACAAATAGTTGCAAAAAGGTGATAAAAGACAGAAATGGCAGAGGATATTAGGAGGCATAGGGCAAAGAAACAGATCGGTGGCAGTCAATCCTGATTTTCAAGATAACAACATGGCTCTGAGGCACCATTCTCCACGTTGTTCATGTTTGAACACTGACAGGGAAGGACTGTGTATGCCCAACGCCTGGCTTCAGCCTTAGCTGTGATATGTATTTATCTGGGGTGCTGCATTTCAGCTTCCCTTCTCAGATGTTTTATGGGGAACGGCTGGTGATTAATTTATTTAAAGACCCGTAGGGTAAAGAAGCAGGGAGAGGAAAAGAAAGCCAAAGCTTCCGAAGGATTTCCCCATTTACTAGGCTTCTGGATGTTCATGTCAAAGTTAAAAAGTAACATTAATTACAGGCATCTAGAAAGAGCCATAATCATCTGTCATTCATGGTGACAGAATGACATCTCCTGTTTGGATGGTTCAGCATTACCATTTGCAATCTCAAGAACTCAGGCTACAATGATAACTCTTTCTGACAACCTTGGGAGATGAGTTTGACATTTTGGATGTGTGTGTGTGCAGGGGAGGTCGTATGGCAGTGCAGGTATGTGTTAGGGACTTCCATAGACAAAGAGCAAACAGGTGTATTCATTCTGAGCAACTTTTAGTTTGGATAAAAGGGGAATAAGCACAAAAGAAGAAAGGACTGAAGGTGGGGTACCCCATGTGTACCCTCTATACAGCTTGTATTGCAGATTCACTGCTACGTCCAGAGTCCCGTTAAGCTAGATGCTGTACACCCCTCATGACATTGAACTCCTCCAAATAGCAACAGGTGAAGTGTGGTAAATCATTAAACTGTGCATCTTATTCTTGCTTAATCCCCCCTTTTACCTGGCAGCAGATATGAAAATGAAGCCTGTCATTTACATGGAGCTGGACCACAAGCTGCCTGCTGGCTCAGTAACCCAGCCAGAAGGGACCTCCTCGGAGCTTGAACTTCATCCTTTGCTCCTGAAAATCTCCTTGTGCATTTTCTTGCTTCCAGGATGAGTCCCAGTGAGAAATACTTGTTTGGAAAATAGACAAAAACTAGTAGCAGCCATTGAGAGTTGGGTCTGTTTATTCCCTACATCTATGATGCTATGGTTGCAACTGTGATCAAAATCTTGCTTGAGAGTGCCTAAAGTGAGTAAATTGGACTGGAGGGCAGCAGGGGCAGGAATGCCAGACCTAAATAATGAGTTCAGCATGCTGAGACTCACCAGTTCAGGACTGGTAAGCGCCCATGTGCAGACTAACAGATGGCCAGTATCACATCTCTGTGCAAAGCAGGGCATCATAATGTCAGATCTTTTTTTGGCTGGGTGGGTTGGTTTTTTTCCCCTGTCAGGTATCAATCTCTTGGAGAGCTGGCATCTCTCATATCCTTCTTGGCTCTGGCTTCTCTGTGTGTCTGCATAAAGTAGACCCGCTGGCTCCTGCTCAGCTCAGAGCTACGTGGGAATCAGGAGACCCTGCTTGCATTGCTGCCTGCCCCACAAAACATTTTGCGTGCCGTTGTCGCCTGTGTGCTGCTGTGGCTAATCCCTGCATTATGCTGCAGGTAGTTTGCAAGTTTGGAGTTGGTCACGTAGCTTGAGCATATGAGGAATGCAGCATCTTCATCACTCTTGATTAATAACGTGTCATGAGAGGTGAGTCATTTGCCTGTGAAATTCGTTAATGATGTGTTATATTAATAACAACAGAAATGAAGAATAAAGAAGAAAAAAAAAATCCCCATCCAACCCCAAATCCAAGCTAAATAACGTGAGGAGTGTCTCCTGTGACCATCTCGCTACAGATTAGATCAATAGCAACATCTGAACGAAGCCAGGAGAGTGGCTCTGAGCCCAGAGCTCTGCAGCACTGGCAGTATTCACAGCCCTTATCATGGTTTATTACATAAATGTTTTCCCTGCACATCGCAAGGTTCCCTGGTTGGCTAATATACAACCATTGTCGAAATAAATATTTTGTTAATTTTTTCTTGCTAGAGGAGAGATCAAGTAGTAACTCTTCACTGCCACTGGGGAAAGAATATGCAAAGCCAGTTCTTCAAAAGGTCAGGCTTACATTAGACACTGTGAATACAGATAGAAAAGGAAATCTGCACTCATTCTGCCCTTTGGGCAGATGCTAGACATTGTGAAGTTTGGTGTGCAAAAGTGTTTTTTTAAACTTATGGAATAATGTTTGCAATCTGGACTCTTTGAGGAAGTCGATAAGAATCTCTGCTGGGTCTTGACATGGGATTTCTAACTAACATGATGAATTTCTTTGTTTGCTGTGTTTATTTTTCTCCCTCAGCTGAACCAGTCTCATAGTGTTTATTGTGTAGTTCATTATTTATACCACAGCATTCAGCTGCCCTCATCGGATCAGCTCCCTCTGTGCAAACACACAGTGGGAAAGTCCCTTCTCTAAAGAGCTTTAGCCATCGGTGCTAATTAAAAGACAAAGGTGCCTGCTGCTCTCCCATACTTTGTTCTTGCTCACAATAACAGGCAGTTTGTTTTCCACGATGTCCCGGGAGACGATGGGATTGTACCTCCCACGGGTCTTTTGCCAACAGCCAGTGCCTTGAGGGTGCAGGTTCAGAGCTGTTGGTGGAGGATTTGTCCGTTCTGTGAACAGATGAAGATTGGCACCATACTCCTTTCCTGTAAGACGTTGAAGTCTTAGCATGTTACTGTTTTTTTTTTTTTTTTAACACAAAATAAATATCTCAGCCGTGGGAAGTCGTCATCCAGGTGCCCTTATTTTAGGCAACCAGAGCGACCTGGCTGTTCCTGACAGGAATGCTGCAGGAGGTAAGGCCACAGTAGCATCTTCTGAACACACTGCCTTCACTTCGAGAACTCAAAAGGACTTTAGCTACAACTTCAACTTCCATCTTTCTTTATTTTACAGATTTCCAGTCTCTGTTTGGGAAGATATGATGAAATGGTTTCCCGCATTCCTGGTTATTACACAAGGGAAGCACAATATACAATGAAGGTTAAAATGTTTTATAACATAGAACGCTCCAAAGGATATACAACACAGGGAATGAGAGAACTGCTGGAACACAATCTTCTGGCAGTACATGAAAGCCCAATAATGATCTTGGAAACGTATTGATTCAGGGATTAGCATGAAAGGCATCCAGCTAGGATGCTTTGTTCTGTTTTGGGTGGCATCACTGGAGACCTTAAGGAAGGTTGGTAGATCCCATTGACTCTCAGTCATTCCAGCTGGAAGTTGGGTAAGCAGCAGAGACCTCATAGAGGACCAGATGCTGTATCCACTCTTATTGTTCCAGGGTAAATAAAAGAAGAAAATGCTTTTCATTTGTCTGAGCAGCTGTTGTTCTCCAGTGAATCTTCCACTTCATCATTTTCAAATGCAAATTGGCTAAGTAACTGTACATATTTCAAATGATAATTAAAGATAAAGTGTAATTTAAATACATAATTCTGTTGCCATTGAAATAGTACGAGCCACACTTCGATAGCGCAGTCAAAAGGGTTACAAGTGTAGTGACACAGAAAAAGCCTGTTGTGCTAGCCAGGCACATTTCTCTTGCCTGCGTTACACAAGGTTTTTTGAGAGAGGCCAGAAAAGCAACATTGTGAAATAAGACCTGGAGGATCTGAAATGGTTTTAGTTTTAAAGTACAGCTGCTGTCATTCACTTCCCCATCTCCACCTCAGCTATTTCTGCAACGGGGGCCATTCAGACACACATGGAGAGATGTGGCTAGAAATGCAGACTTGGCACCTTACATAGGATGCAAAGAATATTGTATACCTTATAGGAAGAGAAAGCCACGTCAGGCTAGAAGCAGAAAGCTGATAATTTGCACTGTAGCTCTCCTTTGAGCCCTGCACAGCCTCATGTGGTAGGATGGGAGAAGTTGAGATTGCACATGAGATCAAATCCTGTGGGCAGTGCTGGACACGACACTTCTGTGTCACAGCATTTCTGCACACACACCGCATCACTCAGCGGCTGCTACGGTGCTCTGGCTCCCACACCTCGTGCACGAAGAGCTGCATGTCCACCGCAGTGGTTTACTGCCCAAAGCACCATGGTTGGTGATCCTGTGCTCTGAGTGCCGCACTAATCCGGTGACGTACAAATGGTGAAACCTCTGCAACTGGAAGAAGACAGTAACTGTTTTTAGGCAGTTTTCAAGACACACAAGTCTGACTGCAAACTGCACAGCTCCTTAATTAATGACTTGCTGGCTTCATTCCCGACTCATGGCTTCTCCATTTAGACTATTCCAGTCACATACACTCTCGAAACAGCTTTGGCTTTTACAGATGCAATCCAACAGATGAATAAATAACAATAAGCTCTGGCTGAAATGCATTCAGGAAACGTTTGATAGGAACTAATTTATTTTACTTTATTATTTAGCAAGCCAATATATAAAATTACCTAACACAACGTAGATTAGCTGATACACTCACTTTCTATTAGCTTTTGGTTGCTGTTATTGAAAGGCTCAAGTACATTTTTGGAGAGGGAGTTACGTAAGAAAGAGGTTTTTTTAAAAAGGCAAGATATTTTCAGGGTTTCCTGACATAAAAGTGTACTGAAATAGTCCTGCATCGTCAAGCCTTTAAAGTGATGGTCCCTTATCTAAGCTTCATCTTAAAAAGCTTACGTCCTAGGTTGGTTTTAAGGAAGACATCACTGAAAACTCTGCCATAAAGATTACAGCTGACACCACCTGTCCTCACGCACAGTCAGACTTTCCACCACATGGGTGAGGTCTCCCCAGGGGCTGGTTGTGCCCCCCAGGAATGGAGCATCAGCCTAGACCTCCTTGCCCTTGGCTCTGGAAGCAGAGCCCATTGCACTAACTCATCTCTAACATGAAAACGGAGCAGCATACACAGTAAGAGTGAACCCCCAAATTAAATACTACCAAAGCAAAGTGTCTTCTTTCACAGACAGTTCTTTGCTTGGGAAGGTAACGCAGGGTGCCCAGCTCCTTGCTAGGTGAGCTGTTGTTAAAGGGCACTGGTGTCTCAGGCAGCTTCTGGGCTTCTCCCTCCTGCCACAGGCTGCAGCATCATGTTCAGGTTTGTCCGACAGAGAAACTCATCACAAGCATATGGGTAATCCTAGAAACCCGGAAGACTAAAATGAACCTTAAGCAGTTTGGCTGCCCGTGCACAAACACTGTCTCTGCTTTGACAACACAGTGTGGACAGACTCCTCGGAGTCATGGGAAACCAGAGAGGGTAGAAGAAAAAGCAGCCAAATATGTTCCCCTGGCTGTAAATAGCCACTACTGCAGTAAACCCTTTTGTGAGAAACAGTGCATTTGCATTGCTGAAAAATAGAGTTACAATGGTAAGGGTGAAAACTGGAAGAACAGTGCTGGACTCCCTGGCTTTGGATCCTCAAGATGTCTAGGAAAGGAAAGCAAATCTTCAGTAATTCCAACTACAGTGGAGTTTTTTCATTTTTAGAGTTTTTCTGTTGTATTCTGATTTATCTGTTAGACAAAAGAAACAGCTTGAAAGAAATACTTAGGCCCCAATCCTGAAAATGAGAACCAGTTAGAGGTCTCGTAGTATCTGAATTAAATAAATGTGTGAGTCTTTGCAAGAGAAGAAATATGGTGCTATTCTCTGAAAATCTCGTGCCCGTTTTATAGAAACAATCAAAAACTGAGCAAGAGTAACTCTTTGAAAATTTGCTGGTGGGTCCAGATAGTAAAGAAATATAAATGGAAATCTGTCTGTTGCATACCAGGAGAACATGAAAGTTGAATGTGTCATACACTTGAGCTATTTTATTTGTACAGTCATTTATTCAGCAGTCATCCTGGTAGTTTTTCTACCCCTTCAACTTTGTGAAATTGTAGAAAATTACACAGTTTCTTTACAAAGCTTTATGTGGTTATATCAAAATTAAACTCTTCATTACTTAAAAAGGCCACAACACACAGGGAATTTGTTGGTATGTTTAAAAACTGGAATGATATTCTATTTCATTTTAGAATATTTAGCAGTAATTAAGAAATCATTTAGTTCATCAAGAGATGTGTCTAGAAAGTCAGTAACCTAAAACTAAGGGTTTGGCAAGTAAAGGCAGATATACAATTCTTGGAGAGAAAAGAAATTGAGAAGAAACCGACAGCTGAGTGAAAGAAATCCATGCTGGTGCAATTTCTTCTAATGTATTTAAGAAGGCAGTTAAATGGGCGAGACTGGACAATGTGTAAAAAAGAGAGTGTTCAGATATAGATAGGTCACTTTTAAGACAAGGAAGGTTAAGTGACTTTGAGCACTAACAATGTCCCCAGGGGTTGATGGGATAAAATGAAGAGAAGCATAACCAAAGAAAATAGAATATCAAGTGTACTAGAAAGAGCTACTGTCAATTAATTTCTGGGGTTAATGGTAACGCAAAGCAACACGACATATGTCTGGGGGGACCTGTGGAATAGAAGAGTGCCTGGCAGGGAAGGGCAGCGGGGAGGAAATCCTCCTCTCCCATTGCCACCAAACACTTGTCCAGCTCCACACGTCCTACCCAGCTCCCAGCGGCACAAAATGCCAGGCTGTGCCTGGCTGTCAAACTGCCTGAGTAACCAAGCAACTCTAAATATATATATGCATGCATATTATATGTCTTCCTCTCCCTCCCATATATAAATATACATAACAGTGGTCTGATATACCCAGCTTAGATTCTGAAACTGGTTTCCCATTTCTGTGACTCCCTCCCCGAATACAAGCTAGCTTTTTTTGTCAGTGACCAAAAAAATATTTTGCAACCTTTTGTGAACGACTTTCTGTGTATTTTAGTTCTGGTCCTTAACTGATAACGTCCTGAGCATCCCACAAGCCCTTCTCCATACCACAGCAAACCCAAGTTGTATTGAAGTGGTTGTCTCCTGCTCTGCAGCACAGCGTACGCACTCACGATGATAATTCCCGAGACAGTTTAACTGCGCTCTGAGGAATTAGTTGAACCTCCAGCTCTACCTAGAGCTGAGGAGTTTGTGGGGGTGGGGACGCTGCATGAAAATTAGGCAGCGTGAGACAAATATAGAAGCTGTCAAGGGAAGCTTATTTCAAGCATGTTCCCCCCAAACCCACCAGTCTATTATTCTAGCCATAAATTTGTCCTTCAGTGTTTGTTTTTCTTGTCTTAGAGTCTGAAAGGCCCATTTCTAACATTGTGATGCCTCAGCTGTCATATCTGCTTTCTTCTTATTGCAAGCTACGCACTGAAGCACCGTGCCCTTTCATATCAAATACATCATTAAAACAGACCCTTTTTCCCATCAGAAATAAACTCTGGGTGCAGTTACTCAAGCATTTTCTCTAGCAGCCAAGCCAATCTAAGATGTTCCCACCTTCCTGACCTGTTTCTGCCCACGCGCACAGTTTCCATCCCCTCACGCGTACCTGTGTGTGGGGCTGCCCCATGAATTTGATCCATGTGGATTAAAACCAGCACTCTAAAAACGCATGCCTCAGGACAGCAGAGGGGTCATCAACCCCTGGCACGGAGACAGGGAACGCGTCCTTGTAACCACGTCTTCAGACACAGCTAATGGCCATTGCTGCTGCTTACGGGCACTGCCCAAAGCAAAGGCTGCAAGCAGTGAAAAACCTGACCTGAAACCTTTATACATTTCTCAAGCAGCCAGCTAGAGACCAGAACCATTTATTTACCCTTAATGACACTCTCTTTAGGCATTTCCCCAAATAAAATTAACACCCTTAAATCCCCAAATCAATTCAGCTTCCACATTCTTCTATGATTAGGTAACATGCTGTTATTTATTTAATCCTCTTTGGAAACAGCAAAGCTGCTGTGAATAGAAAAGCCATGTTTATTTTCAGGTTTTCAAATTCATTACACTCCTGTACTCATAGATACATATAGAGATTTATATCCTTGGTACAGAGAAACCCATTTAGTGAAACAAAACACAAGCATCTAAAATACAAAGCAGGGTGAGCCTTAAAAGCTGAACTGCAGTCTTGTGTCCTCCTTGCAAGCACAAGTCTCCCAAAAGACTACAGCCCCCAGCATGCACCGAATTTAATGGCATTTCTGGCACCAGGGTGACAGCTTGTATGAAGAAGCAATTAACCTGCCTTGGCAAAACAGGAGCGGGTGGGAAGAATTCATGGCCACAGCTGCTCCGTATTCTTGAAAATTTGGTGCAGCTGCCAGCTTGCAAGTTTACCCTGCACTTTAAGCTAGTGAAAATTTGCAAGCTGTTTGACATGATGGTTGTTGGGAGGAAAAGGGATGCTAAAAATGACTTGTGAAGAGTTTGGCGAATAGTGTGATATCACAGGCAGGGAATTAAATGCATAAAAGCACCTCTGTGAACAAATGCTAGTGGAGTGTGTTTGCTTTGGAGAAAATCCTTTAAGTTAAACTTGCAAAGGAGCAGAACAAAAGGTAAAAGGTATCACAATGGGTATTCGCATCCACAGCACTCTAATGAGCTGTTCCACCTAATGAATGAACCTGTGTTTAGTGTTTTGGGGATAATGCCAAAAAGCTGCAGCTCTGTGACACATGTGCAGACCCCTCTGTAGGGGTTTTGTGCCGCTGCCTTCAGACAGCATCGCTGGCAAGCTCATGGCCAGCCTTGCCAACCAGCTGCCACCGCAGGGCACACCGAGTGTCCCAGGAGGGAAGCAGGTATCTCACCCATCATTTCCAAACTGCCTGCTCTAGTTGGTTGTTATTTAGGTGTGTATGAAACTTTAGCTTTTTGCAAACCTGAGATTTTGTGAAGAGGCACAGCCTCACTGGTGCTTATCAGCTTAGCAGAGAACAAGAGCCTGGGTTAATTATATTTGTGTTACCAGTTGCATCTGCAAAGTTCAGCTAGAATTAGCTGGAGAGCAGCATCACCAAACCCACCGTGTTTCTTGAGCTTCTCTGTCTGCAAGCCCAGCATGGACAGGACAGGCTTTCGCTGGAGGTGAGATCAGGCAGGCAGCCCGAGGCGAGATGTGGATTAAAACCACCTCGCCATGGTGAGGGGGGAGAAACCACACCTTACCTTGGAGCCAAAGGGAGCAGGGGAACATGCTGGATTTTGGTATCTCTCTGCCCTTTCGAACTGACCTGCAAACTGGTGGACCCCCAATGTCCCATAGGCTGCAGCAGTGCTTGAAGTCTTCCAGCACCTCCACTTTCTCATGCCAGGCTCTGTCCAAACCCCAGTGTGCACCTCTGTGAGGAAGCCGGGCTGTCTCCAGGGTGCCTGCACAGGAGACCTCCATGCTGCCCTGAGCATAGGGATGTCAAGTCCCTTTAAACCATTCCTGTTCTTTTCCCTGGGGTGAAGAGGCTGGATGAGAGGTTAAGTTAACTGGGGAGAATAAATCCTTTTTATTCTCACATCTGATTTTGCAAAATCTTAAAAATAGAAGAACCCATTTGTGTTTTCTCTAGCCCTGTTCAGAGTTAAGGACTCGGGTGTATATTTGTACAAGATGTACATGTATGTCTATAAAAATCTTCACCTCCTCTTCTTCTCCCCCACACACATACGAACGTGTTGTAGCACTTGAAATTCTTCAGTTGCTCAGGATGATGACGATGAAGAAAAAAATGCTCAGGAGAATGATCAAAGGTTAATGAAAAGTTCAGCAAAGGAGCAGCCCCCAGCAGAGATAGCAGTTCTTTAAGGCTTTCAAACAGCTGACAAGAAACCATCAACAAGTATTTGTGGTCAGGGATAAAGAGAAACATCTTTTTGAACATATCCAAGGATGGAAACTCCATGGTAGTTACCTTATAATATTATCCCTACATGTCAAACCGTGTCATTTTAATGAAGAAGACTGATTTATATATGACAGCAGCAACTTTTTACAACCCTCGGGGGTTGTGACTTCAATAGCTAAAATCTTGAGTAGTAGAACTGTAGTCTGCAACCCCATAATAAATGGCAGTGGGAGGAAGACGAGTGTTGCGTTCTTGTTCCTGTTACCAGACTTTAATAAGTATTGCCTGTGAGTGGAGTCAATTTGCTTTCAGAGCTCAATAAAAATTGTCTTCATGGAGCAGTGGTTTTTTTTATTTTTATTTTTTTCTGGTTTTCTCATCCTTTAAAATAGAACTCTCCCGAAAGTAAGTTTTTGCTTTGATGCCTGGGAAACTCTTAAGGATATTTATTTATGTTTTGCAAATGTTCATGTTCTAAAAGAATATACTTGTGTTGTTTGTGTTACTAGAGTACAGAGAGCTCCACTCACCTGAAAGCATGGTCAACAGTCCTTCAAGAAAGGGGACCAGGGTTGCTGGAATGGTTTATCTGGACCAGAGCCTACTCCTGCCTGAGGTCCAAGAGACCTCAGGAAAGACAGCAAGGGCAGCAGCCAGCAAAGTGGGGCCAGCCGGCAGGTCGGGGTGCCTCGATGGTCTCACAGCAAGTCATGAGAAAGCATCATCACTTTGTGTGGGGTCTAGTTTGGGTCGTAACACCAGTGGTCAGAGGGTGGGGACTCATCACAGGGGAATGATGTTGGGTGGTGCTGGAGGAAGAGATTGATTCACATTCTCTGGGGTTAATTATATGGCAGATGTTGATGAACTGGGCAGAGACCTGAAAATCTATAAGGTATTTGTAATGGGAATTTATCATCAAACCTATTCTGTTATTGATCGCAATGGTAGTCACAAGACATGCAGACCCTACTGATTAATTTAGATGTGTTAATGGTGTGTGTATTCTAAATAGAGTTTGATGCACTAGTGGATTTTTTCTCTTGTCTTTATTTTTATTTTCCTGTCGCCATGGTACTGTATATGTAAACACTGCTTATTTAAAAATATCAGATATGAAAGCAGATTTAAAAGATGTTACAACGTAAGTGCTGGGATCAGAATAACATGTGTGGTGTTTTGACATGAACTGAAAATATATCCAAAGGCTCCTTTCCAGCATGCTGACAAAATATATAAATTAGCCTGGCAAAGGTCTGGCTCTCACCAGAGCTCCCAGCTCAGCGTAGAGCTCTGATCCAGCAGAGCAGCCAAAGCCACTGCCTCTGATACGTGGTGAATCATCATTTTTCTAGCAAAGATTGTACCTGTGGTCATCTCAATGAGGACAGCAGGGAAGCCAGCAGCTCACTGCCTCTAAATTCAGTGATAAATTAGCATTGCTCTGTGCCTGGCTGCTACAGTGATGGCTGAGGAATCTCCACGGTGGCCTTAGCTATTCTGTCGGTGGAAAGAGAGGGAGCAGAGTCGCCCCTCAGGGCAACGGCAGGGAAAGACAGTGCTTTCTAGGAAGGAACACTGAGCACCACATCTCATATGTCCCTGTACAAGCACTCTCCTCTTAAGGAGTCATTCAGTGTTTAGGATCCAGTGGGTAAGGGAGACAACCGGTGCAAGCTAAAGCATTTTTGGTGCTTGGTTAGCCCTTTCACAAACACGGCAGCCTGCAAGACTCGGGGCTCAGGCTGTAACCTTTTCATAGATTTAGCTTTCAATGCACAGCCACCTGGTTAAAACACAACCTGCTGCTTTGTACACAGCTGTCCCAGCCGGGTTTGCTCCAGGTTTCTGCACCGAGCTTTGCCTCCTCACTCGTGCTTTTAATTTTAGAGCTGTAACAGTTAGTGCAAACGGGCTGGTGGAGGCAAGAAGTGTCCTTGAGTAGCTCTGAAAATAAAAAAGCAAATTTATTTAGGGATGTTTCTTCTTATGGCTGGTGGATAAAGTTCACCCTCAAGCTTGACAAGATGCAGCCTTTAAATCACCTTGTAACGAAAAGGATTTTCTCTTGGGTGACAACAATAGCATGAAAAAAACAGGTCACTTAATAAAATTGAGTTATGTATTTATTTAGGTGCCTAAATCTGATTCCTAATTTTAGGCACACATTTTTACCAGCATTGAGAACCCTGGCGCTGATAACACCAAAGACACAGAAGCACCACAAGGAGGAAGTTAACATTAAGAGTGCAATTTCTTTTAAAGCATTACAGATTCTGTGATTTACACTTCTAATTCCTACAGACGCTCTGGAAAAGCCCGCTTTAAATGTTTGTCAAGCATGCTAGGACTGCTGGTGGAAAGTGCAAATTCAAAACATTAATATCATTGCTTCGCTATTGTATCTAAAATACAAAGGGGCCATGTGCTCTTTAAATGTCATTTGAAAAAAGAAATCTTCCCCTAGAGAGATCAGCTTTCTTCTTCCAGGAATTCTCTCCTCCCAGGCAGATCTGCAGTACTGAAGGGAGACTCGTTCACGTCTCATCTATTCTTACAGAGACTGAAGGAAAATCTCCCAAAGGAATGTATGCAGCTGCTATAGCGCTTGTTTTATTTCTGCACCTCATCCGTGCTGTCCTGCAGCTCAGGCTGGCGCACTGCAGTTAATAAAATACCAAAGATCAAGCTGGTATTGGAAATCAGGTCAGCTACTGTGTCTCAGTTTTAGCTGTTCTAATTACTCTATAGCATAGCTAGATACATACAGAGACCCCAGAAGGCTTGCCTTTGGGGCAAGACCCCCTCTCTGTGTTGCTGGATCTAAAGAGGAGTTACATTTTGCTTCTTAGAGGTATTCATTTGGTAAATCATTCCAGGTGCAAACAGCCCCTCACCTGTGTCACTCCATTTCACCCAACAGCAGCTGGTGGTGGAGGGGGAACATCCTTTTAGCTGATGAAGAGCCCTGAATCACTGCCAGCTGTGCACTGCCCCTCCATCCTGCAACACACCCCCTCCCAGATGTTTTATAGCTATGCTCTAGTGAGCTATCAGTTAAGAAGGTGTTTGAAGGGGGATTTCCCCCCTTATTACTGCATTATGTGGTTTCTTTTTTGAAGCTCTCTTGCAATGTGAGTGGTTCTTCAGTCACAGGTAAGCAGCAGTCCTTGGGCTAATTTGGTGCTGAATGTTTTCACTTGCAGTGTTTCACATCTGTGGATTTTGAGGTGGATGAGACCAAGTGGGTTGTTGTCTCACAGTTTGCTCCCAGGCTCCTCTGAGTGCCCTGGGACAGTCTGCCAGGTAAGCAGGTCTGCGTCCCAGGAAAGGTAAAGGTAGGCTAAAGTTCTCCTGTTCTTTATAGATTGCTAAAAACATGAGACCTGTATGCTTATTTTTTGTTATGATTGCATATCATCATCTGTAAAACTAACCACAGTTATTGTCTGTGGGTTGTTTGGGCATACAAAGAAGTTTAGTGATATATGGTCAAGTTAATTCATGTATTACTGGAAACTTTTTGTTATGCTTCTACTGGCTTTTTGCCCACAGTCATTATGCTTGAACTTTGATACACTGTTTATGAAATACTGATAGCTCTGGAAGTGCGTGAACTTATAAAAGTACTTAGCAGCTCTTGGTGGACAGGTACCTAGTGATTTTCAGAAGAAAATAAAATAAAAAAAAATATTTGCTCTGAAAATAAAGAATGTTGAACAGAGGATGAAGGGTGTTTGATCCTGGTTCAACACCTATTGTACTGAGAGCTCTGAAAATAAAGAATGATGAACAGAGGATGAAGGGTGTTTGATCCTGAGCTATGGAAAGTGCTTGACCTTTTGTGTCTGCTGCATCCTCTTGTCGCTGTAAGCTGTCTTTCGCTGCAGTGGGCTACAAGACACATTTAAGAAGGACCTGTTTTACACCTGAAATTAGAAAGAGGTTTTTTGTGACTTCTTTCCCAATAGTCTGGACTTCTAAGCTATTCAGGTCTTTCTTTATGATAGTTTTCTCTTGGTGGAGTTCATAGTAGTTTGTGGTGGTTTATACTGGTATAAGAACAGATAACTTATTGGACCAGGACTTTGGGGAGGAAAAAAGATTGGGGAGAAGAAGTAAACCTTTCCCCAGATTTGTTGTGACTGCATAAGAGTTTCTTGAGGGGGCGGCGGTGGTGTGGAATTGGCAATGAAGTGTTGCTTGGTCTATAGTAGCTAGCGTCTTTCAGGTGACCTGAATATTTGCTGTAACTATAACTTCCTAGCTGAGGATCTCTGGTTGATAGTAGAGCATCTGCAAGCCCCAGAACAAAAGACTCGGTGTCTCACTGCATAGAAATGACTTTCTTCCCAGTGTGTCTCATCTGCATACTCCAGGCGTGTGGCAGCCAGGCGGACTGCCTTGGGCTCTGTGCCTTACAGAGGTGTAAACTGGGAATTCTTGCAAGGATGGAGGACTGTCACTTAATTCATTTTAATGAAATGGCATCAGAAAGAAAAAATTGAGATCTTTGCCTAGACCCTTAAAGTTTCATATTTTGATGCTAGAAATGGACCTGATATGAGAAGTTCAGTCACTCCCTCTACTTAGGATAGCAGAAATCTATTTCTGAAGAACAAAGCAATGTGTGATAAGCACAAAAAGTATCGGCTGGAAGAACACAAGTAATTCATCAGAATCGATTACTTTGTGAAAATTCTGTACCTCAGTTAGGTATGAGAATGCTAACATTCCAGCTGGCCAGCAAGGACTGTGGCAGGATCCAAAATGTTACCTCTTGAAACACTTGCTTTAAATCAGCCTGAGACCTTTGGACAGTAAATATCTGGTGTTTTCTTTGCTCTCATAATCACACTGCTTTACCTTGGTGAAACTGAGAAGACAATCCAACCTTTGTTTCTGATGGTTACTTGTCATAAATGACCACTTATCTATCTCCAGCAAGCCCAATTATGTTCTTCCATATTACATTTCCAGTCATTTCACAATTGTCTTTTGTACCGTGTAAATGAACCATATAAGCCTGTAGTTAAGTGCCAATCCTGGTAAAGTAAGTCCTGTTTCAGTATATTACGGTTGGTTTGCAGTGCTTCTTGCTATTACTATACCTTTTTGTCATGGAAAATGAGGTGTATGCTGTATTATCAACTGTTGAGCTATTACACAGGTTTAGCATTATCGTTTCCACTGATAGCAAATGTTGTAATTGAGGATGCAAAATGGCTTCCGTTATAAAAAATCTGACTCAATATACAAGAATTTGGCCTACCACAGTCCTTTTATTGTAGAATCTGCGTTAAGTCCTCTGTCAAGTTACCGAAACCTTAACTTTTCATAAAGATGGGCAACTTGGACATGAGGAAAAATATCTTCACTGAAAGAGTAGTTAAACATTGGAACAGGCTGCCCAGGGAAGTGGTTGAGTCACCATCCCTGGAAGTATTTAAAAGACCGTGTAGATGAGGCGCTTAGGGACATGGTTTAGTGGGCATGGTGGTGTTGGGTTGACGGTTGGACTCGATGATCTTAGAGGTCTTTTCCGACCTTAATGATTCTATGTTTCTAACTGAAACAAGATACCTGCAAGCAGCAGAACTAATATAGAACAGCTTCTCAGTAGTGAGCAGAAGTTATTGAGCTGCTTTCAGACCCAGGATGGTCTTGCAAAGCCAACAATATGGTCAGGTTCCAGCAATGTTGTACCTCTGCTAATGAGCCGAGGCAGACCCAGGCTGGCTCTGCATTTGGGCTGTGGCTGTTCTGCAAGTCACATAGCACACCCCAGGATAATAGCGTTGATAGCATTGCATGGCATGCATGTACAGTAGCACATACTGTGTTAAGAACGTGGAAGAAACATGCAATTGAGAAGTATATACATGCAAAATGTATATACAGGAAAACAAACTCTTGCACAGATGAACTTTCTTGGGTGCTGGGCTGCCTGGATTTCCAGTAAAATCAGAGCTTACAATGAATGGAACTTCCAATTCATATTCACTGGTTCATTCACAAGAAAGAAAGGAACTGGCTTGGTTGCCCAGTCCCACTGGAACCGTTGCCCTGCTGAGCTAAATTTGCGTAGTGGAAGAAGTGGTTGGGATGCTTCAGCACTCCTTAGTTTACATGCCAGCTTTCACTCTGTTTCTAGGGCAGCTTCCTTGGTAGCAGGAGCTTGCTTTCACTGCAGCAATCCAGAGATCAATTTTGTCCTCCCCAAGGTAAAGAGCAGGGCAAAGGTACTAGGAGAAACCAGGAGGAGATAATTGGTTAGCAGGGGGTAGAGGGCAATGAGAGGATGAGCCTGTGGTCTGCTGCAATGGCAGGGACCAGGGACTGGGACTATTCTTAGCTTCTCACTGACCTACTCTGACTCAGGGAAACTCACTCGGTCTGTTTTGAATCCCCATTTGTAAGGGGAAGGGAAATATTCCTTTACCTCCACCAGTGTTGCAAATGTAATAGCCCTTATCTAAGGGACTTCCTTGAATACTATGATGCTTCTTATCCTCTTTCCCCTCAGCTTTAGCTGCACAGGGTATTGGCAGGCTTAAAGGAGGGAGGGGGTCATCCTTTCTCCCCCCTTCCCCCTTAGTGTCCTTGCTAAAGAGACAAAAACATTTTCATGACGGCGAGTAATATCTTTGCTGCTCTGAACGTGCCTGATCCAGAAGAGGCTTGGTTAGCTGACTCAGCTTCAGCAGCACTGAAATGAAATTAGCAGGTGTTAAGCCTGTTTTGAAATGCAGCATCACTGTTACCCAATTAATAAAGGCCTAACTCTTTTAAGCTGCCTCTTTGGCATCATATAATTAAAATTTTGCCAATACATCATATCGTTCCCTTGGTTTTTCGTATGCCAAAATGAAATTCTCTTTATTGCATTAGCCTCAGTAGCTGGAGGATGCTTGTTATTGAAGGCATTCAGATAGCTATTGTCCCATTATTGCAAAGAGCACAGTGTGTTCAGTTCCTTATGGAGCTCCACAGGTACCAGCAAGGGCTGGCTCAAACCCAGGGATTTGCAGAGCTGTGCCTTACCCATGGCAGTAACTGACCACCGGTAGAAGTTGATTTATCTGGATGGTTTTGTTTGAGACTTCAGATTCAAAGCCTGCAGTACTTTCCTCGCCCACTTAAACTGAAACTCTGTTTGGAAATCACGTGCTTTGCTTGCCTCTTGTGCATTCTGGCTAGCAAAATGCTATAGAGGTACAGAGAGACCCATATTCTCTGCTGATGAGTATCGTGGCAAATGGAAAATAGCAGTACTTTTTTTTTTTTTTAACTACTTAGGTAGGGTGACAAACCCTTCTCATGCTTTCCTCATTTAGTCTGTGTGATATAATAGACTTCTGTCCATTTCTTTGCTGCAGATGCTGTTGGTAAAACAGCTTCTAAGGAAACAACTGGATGCAATGTATTGGGGCACCAGTCCCTGCCTCAGAAGACATGAATACCATCATTCCCCTTGTAACCTTCACCTTCCTGGGCTCCTATTTTCCTCCCTCAACTTGTTTATTTAGCCTATGTGTTCTTAGGGCAGGGCATGGCTCTGTTCTTCCATGCTGCATTCAGCACAGCAGAGCCCTGATCCTTTGGAAATGCAACAATAGATCTCTTGGAGAGTTTCCTGACTCGATAATTATGTGTGCTGAGTCCCATCTTCAGACATTCAGGAACCTAGTAGTTAAGTATCTCAGAGGTAACCAGCGAGACAAGAATGAAAACCAGGTCTGCTTTTTGGAAACTAATGTTTTGATACTCTGTTTGTCATTCAGCTATTACCACCGGAAACTAGATAACCACATTTTCAATATCTAATGTACTGATGTCTTCTGATAATCTGCCCACTGGTTTTGATGACTAAGTGAGGGCTGGTTCTCTGAAGGTGCTGTTCCTACTTGACTTCTGAGATTGACTCCAACATTTGATGTCAACAGAGATGATGTTCATCCATCTGCAGAAAGCCTGTACATTACCAAAAACTAGGTCTTATATGGTGACTGAACCTTATCCTGTCCCTTATTGCCATCTAACCATGATACTTATCCCCACATGACTCTGAAAACTGCTATGGATTTGCCGGATGGTAGAGTTGTCGAAGGGCCATATTCCCCCTCTCCTTCCAAATATAGCTGGCCAGTGCAGTGTTTATACCCACAAACACATGAAGCAGTAGCAGCTCTTAGCCATGCTACATCCAGTATGCTCTGCTAGACTAAAACTGGTCTAATCCCATCAAAATCCCCAAGCTGTGCAAGTTCATACTGCCTAGCTCTTCACTTTGAGTTTCTGAGTACACCTCTGAACATAAGAGAGAAAAAAATCACATGAAGGCAGAATACCCATTACTGCTAGAAAGTGTAACTATGAGAAAGCTAAAATTGCTTGTTGCTACTAGAAGTATTTGAATTGTGAAGAGTTCTTTTTAGTGAAGAGTTTCTTTGGGTTGCCATGATTTCTTTGGTTCATAGTATTTTCACGCTGATATAACAGTTTGTTGTATAACTGGCTTTTGCACATGTCTGTATTTTGATACAAATTGTCTAGCACTACAGCTATCGTAAATGGTCATCACAGTAAACAAAGCCCAGTCAGTGTATGTTGGGTGAAAGGAGCAGATTTGCAGTAAAACAGCTGACAGAGGAAGAGACAGTGTGAGACTGCAGCCCTGAAACATGTCACTGACTTCAGGCAGTGCAGATCAGCAGGAGACAGGACTGCAGCAGATGGTCTGAGTTTGATTAATCAAATGTCCTGAATCAAAGACTGATTGTTTAAAAAAAAAAAAGTAGGTTAAAAAATAAAAGCAAGCTGACAATGTAAATGAGTGCACTGTCTATCCCTATTATTAACTTCAAGTAACTGGAGGCTGAAGGAATCATTGTTTTCCTGACAGAGCTCAGCACATCAAACATTAGTGTGTTTAATACATTTTTATTTTTCAGTGTGTTTAAATACATTTTAAACATTGTGGGGATCAAGCAAATTCTTGATTTCTGAAAACCAAGCAAATTCTGCATCCTCTGGAAAGGCTGAGCGTGATGGGCTGGGGTCCTGATAAATGACAGGCAAAGTTGTGCTAAAATACCCAGGGCCCCACCAGTCTTGGGAACTGCTGTGGGCCATAAAAGAGGCCCACAAGTTGTCTGTTCAACCCCAGACATACACCACCCTGTGCTGAATTCAATGTAGTTGAGGATTCAAGCCTTCCAATGTGACTTTATTTCCAGAGAAGCAAAACAGACCTCAGTTCTCCATGGCTGAGACTGCATGATTCTTTTTTGCTTTTTAATCATGTGCACATTTTATTATAATTAATCATCATAACATAAGAAATGGGGAGAAATGACAGAAGTGGTGAAAATCATATTCAGCTCTGATTTTCTGTCTCTAAAACAGCAAAAACCACCCAACGTTTTGGGAATGCAGAATTGAATTAAAACTATAGAATGATCATAAGTCCTCTTGACTATAAGCCAAGAGTGGAACTATTAATTTGACACAAATTAATCAATGCAAATTTGCACACTGATTTAATGAAGAGACAGACATGCAATCATTTCATTACTTCTTAGGTTTTCAATTAGATTGAATTCAGTAGCTGGCCACCAGCATAGTCACTGAGTTTTGCTAAAAGGTTATTTGATGAATATTTATGAATTTGGGACTCTGCTACAGCTGGGCTTAATAGCAAGTATCATACGTTCTGAGTACATGCAAATGATTCTTCAAATATCCTAACGTAGTGATTGATTTACCTTTTTTTTTTGTCTTGACTGCTCTATCTTTAATCCCAGTTATTACTCTGGCATTCTGGTCTGAGATAAATTACTTGCTCAGGGGTAAGTGACTGTTTTATATTATTACAAACACTGCCTTGTTTCATGGCTATTTCAGTGTGAGATGTGACGTTCTAAACAGCCGGAAATGTGACAAACCTCACTCAGAGTGCAAACAGATAAAATCGAGACAACCCATAATATTGCCCTGGGCAAAAAAGGAGCCACTTCTACAGATGTCTGAGATTAGAGGAACGGATTCCCTTCTCATTGATTTCTATAATGCTATTCACCTTGCAATCACGCTTAAGGATGTGTTCAGCTGGAAGTCTGATGCTTCTGCTGTATCAATTCCAGTGAAGCTAGTACATGCATAAACACTGCCCCAGTTTGAACTGGTGCTTCTGAACCTTATCCAGCTTTTGCTGAAATGAATGGAGCTAAACCAAATTGCTATAAATAGGAATAGGAGCAAGTCCAACACGTTCTATTTCTGCCTTTCATTGTTTCAGGTTCTCATTTGTTGTACGGATACAGAATGAAGACTGAACCCCTGAATGCACAATACGTTCATGTACTGCAGGACCGTTCTGGAGACAACCAGAATCAGAAGCAGGCCTAAAAAGTACTGGCTGCCCTCAGGTGGCTTTTACACCCCAATCTATAGACAGAATGTCAGAAACTTACTGCAGAAAACAATTAATTTGGTGCCAAATTAAACAGGGGCATCAGCAAAAAGTGATCACGTTATTATGAGCACTTTGAATCTCCCTTTTCCTATGTTCATCTGTGTAGGCTCTTATAAAACCTCCATTAACACAGTGTCAAAGCCTCTTCCTGTAACCATTAAGCAAATTGCCTAGTGGCTGTCATGAGAGACTCATTTTGTCTCTCTGCATTTCTTACCTGTGCTACAAATGGGATTTGCTTTGAATGCTCCTGAAGTCAGCCTGAAGAAATACACAGCTAGTACTTTGGTTAGGACATAGGGAGGTTTGTGATGCTCTTTAGCTCCTGGAGAAAACAATTCTGATGTCTGAGGTCAGCGCCTTACTGTTTATCACAAACTTCAGACTTTGCCTTCAACCTTAGCCTTTTACCAGTGCAATGCAGATGTGAAAGCACAGGTAAATGTGAAAGGAAAATGGCTGTAATTTGTGAGCTTTGTAAAATGAGATCTTGAACTGCACAAGGCAACATGGAAATAAGTCCTATATTTTATCCATTCAGAACCAGAACTGGAGAGAGTTGGCTAGCTAGAGTAAAACATATATATCTTAGTAAACTGTGATGGAGATGACAATTGTAACTTCAGAACTAAGCCAAAACTGGTGTCACTGGCACCTTCTGCCAGACCCCTTGGTATGCTAGTTAAACCAGTTTTGTTGCCCTTTGGTTGACACCCACATATATTACAATTACTCACACGTAACCACAGAACTGGCTCACTCTACCTGACCAAGAGTATTTTCTGTGTGAAGAGCCAGAAGAGCAGGATATATCTAGAAAGACAAGAAGCGGTGATAAGGAAGTGTTGACTGAAGTAGGCTGCACCTCCTGTTAGGTTTCACTCTCCACTGGGGCCAAGGTGTTAAGCTTATTCATTCCTACTGTAACATACCATTTTGTATCTTCCCACTGACCTCTGCCTGCTATCCAGGCTATGAATTAAATCTTGCTTGTGGTGGAGGAATTTAGCTGGGAAAATGGGAGAGCAGCAGACTTCAGAAGGTTAGGAGGTTGACAGGACAAGGAAGGCATGTTCCCATGCTGCTTGAGAGAAAGAGTCCTATTCTTTTTAACTGGCAAGGAGACTCGTCACTATTCAATTAATGGCCCCTGAAATAAAGAGTACTTATAAAGTCTCTGCAATCCCTTTACTCAACAAGGTCAAAAGGGTTCTGTTTCCATTGCAGCCTGTTTCTTGCACTAAACAAACACCTGCAGGTTATGTCAGGCAGGACCCAGCTGCTCTGCGAGGAAATGCTGGAGGATTTCAACACAGGAGCCTGGATTGCCTGGGGAGAAAAGCTAATTCAATATAGGCTTTGGGAAAGTTTGTAGCAAATGTCATTGGCAGGGTTTGCCTATACACTTATGTAAATCAGAGTACGTGTGGAGGAGGCTTATCAAACTAGCAAAGTAATAATATTACCAGCAAGTGACCTAAGGCTGAAGCATTGCAGGGAGGCTGGGCTGAGTGAGGACTGTGAAATTTGCCTCACTCTATTAAGGGGTTTCTGATTTCCACACCAATTTATTTGCATGATGTCTGTGCGAGTGAGCATCTAATCATCTCCTGCTTATTCATATTTTTTCCCCTATTCTGGAGCATATCCTCCCCGAGCTTTTTCTTTAACCTAACAAAAAGAGCTTTCATCACTACCTAGGGATGTAACCACACAACTCGTCTGAGAGGCGTCACTGCTTACAGTGCTATTATATGACAGTGTGTGATGTTTCCACACTTAACTGGAAAGCTTGTCGAATGCCTCATTGCCTTCCTGAAAATTGCCTTTCTTCTGAGCAGCAGTGACAAATGACCATCACAGGGCCCATGGAGCAGGAGGGGAAACTGCAAAACTCGGCAGAAATTAATTTCCCGAAGTAACAGACTAAAACCCGTGCTTGCATGGCTTAATACATTTCAGTCACTGGCAGCGTTTCTGCCTCCCTTACAGGCTGCAAGTAGCTGAAGTGTTTCCCCATGCCTATCTCGGAGCTGGTGCTCTTTGCTTTTGTGGCTCACTGAAAGGGCATGGCACATCCATCTTAGTACAGAGTGAGACATTCCCTGCAAGCCCTTCCTCCAGGAGTGAGCAAACAACACCATGATCCCATATCTCCTTTAAAAAGCAGGGTTGTACAAGAAACAGGACTGCCCTGTCTAAGGGACTAGGAGATGGTTTTGCCCCCAGTCCTGCTACTGGCCCGTGCTGGAGTTTCTGGCATGTCTCTGCCCTGCTGGTGGGCATCCTTCCCTTGCACATACAGGCTGGGCCACCATGCTTGGAAAGAGGCCCTGAATTGGTAGGACGCTTCCTCAGAGCTAAGGAGACTAATATGGGTGAACCTGTGAGGGAGGAACAGCCCTCCGGGAGGGAGATCATCTCCGTGTGTCCTCACAGATAAGGCACCGCTGGCTTTACCTGAGGTAACTCCCCTATTGCCATTTCTGGTCAGCCTCGTTATCTACTGCCAGAGCTGCCCTCAGGAGGAAGGCACTGGCTGAACTCCTGAGAAGAGGAAAAAGGTGCTTTTCCTGCACAGGAGGGCCTTTCCCCCCAGGCATAGTGCTGAGGCGCTGTCTCTGGGGGACTACAAAATGGCTGTTCTCACCTGCCTCCCTCAAAATGGCTTCCCCCCAGTCTGGGGGCCGGGAGGAGATGTGCTGTTTGCCATGACAGGACTGCTTTGGCAGGGTTGGGTGCCATGTCCTGCCCTCACTCCCTACCGTGCTTTCAGCACCCTCTTGCTATCAGGCTTTGAACGCTGAGCAGGGCTGGCTGGGTCGTGCCCATCCTCTTCACTGCTCCCTGCATGGGGATGTGCCATGGGCCTGGGCCTGGTGCTGGGAGCCGTGGGCAAGGCCAACAGTGGCAGAGTGGCTGGAGTAGCCATGGAGAAGCTCTTCCCCATGATACAAACATAACAAGGAAAACCTTTTATTAAAAAAAAAAAAAAAAAGCTGTGTTTATAGTTGCAGTACCTCTTTCTCTCGGTGCCCTCCCTCCCACTTTTTTTATTGTAACTTCAATGAAAGAGTTCCTAAAACAGCACATGAAGAGTAGATGCTCATGACTTCCAAAGGCAACTTTTAAGTGGCCTGCACATAGTTAAAATATAGTCACTCCGGGGAAGCAGAGAGTTACTTATTTTTACTGTAGTATCTGCTAACAGAAAAGCAAATATGCTAAACAGGCCATGATGTATCACTGGAGAAAGTATCCTTAACTGCAGTATCCTCAACTCTCAAACCAGTATTCAAAAACTGTAGAGAATTAAATATTCTGTCTTCTGTTTCACTTCCTGTTGTTAATCCTCAACATCAAAGTCACCTCCTCCTTAGTGCAGTGGTTAGCATCCCTGCCTTACACTGACATGTATTTAATACAAATTATTAACTTGCTTAAATACTAGGTGTTTAGTCCACGCATGTGCTCCTGTGCCTGGACCCTGGCTCCTCAGCAGGGATAAGGGTGTGAGCCCAGCTCTCCACAGCAGCCCCTTGCAGGGTGCTGGGAGAGAAGTGGCTGTCCAATGGTCCCTGGAGAACACCTGGAGCTCAAGGTGCTGGGAAATCACCTGTGGCCACTCTGTTGTGTGAGGAAAGCATCAGACATGGCAGGCAGGCTCCGGATTGCTGTGTGGAGGTGTTCCTACTGCAGGGTCTGACCCTCGGCTGCTCCTGGCACTGCCTGTATTTTGGGGGTGCTTCTCTCATGCCCTGGTTGCAGGGTAACACTGTGCCTGTTTTGTTGCGCTTCTGCTGCACCCACGTAACTCTCCAAACTGCCCCAAGCGGTGAGATGGCTCAATTTGTTGTCTCTTAATATTAGGTCTTTCAGCCATACTGCAAATAAACCTCAGAAGGAAATCAATATTTCTCACCCTTAGCACATTGATATACACCACCTTTCTGATGATAGCTCCTGTAACAAACACAAAAGGGCTTTTACAGACTTGTCTGAATGCAAATATCTTCCATGTGCAAATACAGCAGTGTGGGTTGGTGGGGAATATATGGTCCTGGACAAACTTGCAAGGAGCAGCGCAGACTCGTGCAGGGCTGCCTTTTGTGCTGCTGCATGCACCTGCATGTGTTTTAGAGACACAGTCCATAGTCTCAGAACAAGCACCAGAACAGTAGGATGCTGCCTCAGTGTGTGGGTTAAAATGGAACTAGGAAGGTGACATGGTAACAATACATGATGACAAAAATATATATATATAAAAATAAAGCTAGCGACAAGGTTTCAACCTAGGAGCATTCTGCTTCAAGAAAAGAGTGGAGCTGAACACAAAGAAGTAGTACATGCCATGCCGTGCTTTTGAGTTGCTTGTATATTGGTGCCAGGCAGCTGGGTGCCTTGAGTCTATGTGTGTAGGTAGCCTCAGTCAGCTGGTTACAATGCCAAAATATTGGCCTTTTAGCTAAAAGGGCTGCAGTGAAACTCCCCGCTCCAGGGTTGGTCCCAGGCAAGGGGAGAAGCTGTAGAAGTAGCTGGGATCAGATCTGGGGCCACAGAGACAGGTCTTGTCTTTGTGTTGGAGCAACATGCTTGATACTTGCCCACACCCCAAAGCACTTCAGTGACCAGAAAGCCACCCTGGATTGTGACTCTGCCTGTTCTTTGAATTGGCTACATAGAAAGTACAATTTGTATTGTTATGAGTTGCATGAAATCTAGTAACTACTTAGTCACAGTAAACCTTTGTGTTAATGACTGCCTCTTCATTTTGGAAAAATACAGCAGCTAGCTGATCTCCCCCTTCATATGTCAAAGCGTCCACCAAAAGCACAAGCTGAAGTCACCAGTCAGAGGAGTTGTAGGGGCTTCACAAGATGCTGTGCTGTGGCCCTGGCAGAACGGCATCAGACCATCTGCATAAGCAGCCAGAGAAAGCACTGGCAGCACAGTCTTTAGAGAATGCTGAATGCAGCTTTTTGCTGGCTAAAAAGGGACTTGGAGCTCTCTCCTGCTGTTTCATTCCTGGTGTGCGAAGGGAAACAAGGCTTTGTACATAATTTGAAAGCAAACAGGATTGCGTCAAAGATATCAGGCTCCACCATTAATTATTTCTCCAGACTGGAATGACCCATGGGAGTCAGATTTTTAGGCAGCTCCTCCGGGCAGGCAGATAATATCATGAAATGTTCTTATCTGATGGAAGTGGTTATCACTCCCTGGACTTTACACTGATACACACCAGCAAAGAAGCTGACGAAAATAAAAAAAACAACTTCCATTGGAGTTAAAGCTGAGCAGTACATGGATTTAAATAGCTGCTTTAAGTTAGCTACTTGGTATATTAAGTACATCACTTTCCTGCTCCATTACTTCCACTGTAAAACAATCGCTAATGAAGACTATGAATTAGAGTTTGAAAAAAATGCTTTTGAATCTTATGCAGTTTGACTCAAACTGATTCCTCGTCTAAAAAGGTAGATCTGATAGTTAATAGATCTGTAGGGATTGTTGTTACATACTATATAGTTGCTTTAAAGGTGTCAGGATTTCAGAGCTGTTGGGCTATACATCTGCATTGCTGCATTCTGTTTATGAGTTCCCATTAGCGCAGTTTCCAGTATTTTCCAAGCTTCATCTCCAGTAAAATTGCAGGTCCTTGGGGAAGAAGGTGCAGAGGAGAATTATTTCTTACGTGTTTATACAGCATCTACCACCATAGGACTCCAATCCTAACTGAAGTCTTTGGGTACTGCCACAGTATAAACAATAAATCTTCCAAATGTTGCTGTATAAAAGCCATTTAGGAGATTGTGCAGAGTGTCTGAGTCCTACTGTGCTAATTAACTGGGGCAAGGGATCCACTGTTGATTATTTGGTAGGATAGGTGTTTGGCTCATAGTAAGAGCTTGGCATTCAGCGACGTTAAGTTGTAATTATCCTCTTGGAGTCCTTAGACTGGACCAGAGGTGCAAAACCTGGACACAGGCCTGGACTTGCCCCAGCTCTAAGGCTGTATTGGGTTGTGTGATCTCATTGGGTCCTCAGATGTCATTTGAAATGCAACCTGCTGGGGTCTGAGCATTTTCTTGGGTTCAGCAGAAGAGGGTTGGGGTAGCTCAGGACCTCATTCACAGGCAGACTCATCACTCTAATGCTTTTGGTTCAGTATGCAAGGTGTTTCTTCCTTGAAGAAAAAAAAAATCTGTCTGAGAGACAGGTTTTGTAATTGCTGTTTGTAATTTGGATAAAATTGGCACCTTTGACTTGAATGACCCTCTATGCAAAGATTCTTTCACGTACCGAACAGCATGAATTCCCATCAATTCCCAGAAAAAGCACTGCTCAGTCCTCTACGTGCACGGGAGAACAGTGCTATAGCAATGGTACTTCCCTTGGTCAGCAAGCTGGGTTTATTGTCCACATTTGATATTCCAGCCATAGTTTCATTTTCATACTTAAAAAACCCATGGATTTTCCTAGCAAGAAGTTCTGCCCTACCACAGATCTGCTGTGCAGCTGCCTCTATCCTCCAGCTCGGCTCTCAGTCCCAGCAAGTGCCTCAGAAAATGTAATACTTAAAATAGAACGGTTGTATGTGCATCAGTCCGTACCAATTATATTTATAAGCTGCCACTGCTCTGGGCATGTACGAGGACAGGCATGGCACCGAAAAACAAAAGGAAATGCCACAGAGGTTTCTATGCTTGCAAACATCTCGACTGTAACTTAGATATTGGGAAATGTGCTTCATAGGGCAGTGTGCGATCTCTCTGCACTGGCACCCAATTGCATGATTTGTCTCTTCTGTATTCATGAAGAGCTCTCATTATGGCTACTTCTCACATTTATTTTATTTCTAATTACACTGATTTATGATTGGGTTTTAATTAACTTCTCTTGTCTGGAGCCTACCTATATACTTAACAGATCCTTACAATCTAGGACTAACACATTCACACTGGTGGAAGTTGTACGTTGAAATACCCTTGTAGCCACAAGCTTTCATTAATAAAGGATTAGATCCCCTAACAGAGCAGTTAGTGAGGAAGGTCTCAGCTTTTATGTTACAGAGGAGGTGAATGACTTGTTCAAGGTCTCTTCTGAGCTCTGGTCTCCCACTACCAAATCAGTGCTGTGGTCTTTAGACTCCCGTTCCCATGGGCCAGATACACCGTGCTTGTGGACACATCCCATTGTCCAGGCAGGTTGGCTTTGTGGCTGCTGTTTTCCATCTTCGTGACACTCAGCAGCTCTGGTGAGACTTCAGATCTGATTTGACTTTGGAGGATGCTGGGACCCCACAGCAGACAGAGGAGAACAGAAAACTGTGGACAGTGCCGGACTGTTGATTCCTTGTGAGGCTGCCATGCATTTCAGTCTGAGAGAGCTGACTTGCACTGCAGTCCTGGCTGCAGAGATATATAACAGCGCTATGAGTTAACTTTGATGTGACATCAGACTTTTAGTTTAGTATGACAGTCCCTCAATTTTCTAATAAATTTGGGTCAACGCTGGTCTTTTGTGGGATAATTAAGGTTGATCCATTCTGCAGGGCAAGCAGGAAGAAAATTCATTACTGTGTGGGGAGGTCAAAGAGGGCCAAGGTGGAGAAATATCTGTGTCCTGAGCACTGCTGTTTAGTGCTGCATCCTAATTGATCAGTGAACTATGTAAATGCTGAACAGGTCAGCCTCTGCATTTTATAAAGTGTCAGAACTGATAAGGCTTTCTTTGAAAAGTTACCTTGCTGTGCTGCATGCTGCTGAGAGAATAGGAGAAAGGGTTTTTTAAGCATTGTTCATTTTTAATTCATGGCAAATTCTTTTTATGATCTTTATGCAGCACTCAGTCTGCTGAGCATAGTGATTGCCTTTGTAAACAAAATACTTGCAACACAAATAAGACAACAAACAGTCTCCAACCCTTCTTACCCCCTTCACCCCCCACAGTGCTAGGTGCTGTACAAAGCAGTCATGGAGCAGAGAAGTGATGGTTTCTTATGACTGCAAACAACATAGCTGCTTTGTAATAGGATTTATTAGCTTGGGCTTAGGGTCAGGCAAGTTCAACTTCTTGTTCTGGAGCTAAAATCAAAGGCCGTAGAGGCCACTGTTTCACGCTCCCTTGGGTGTGGACTTCCCCTCCTTGTTTTTTAAGCAGAGAAACCTGATCCAAAGCACAGTCTTCATCTTCTTCCTTCCACCTGGGCTCCAGGATTCTGGGTGGGGTGTCGCCATGAACACTACTGCCCTGCACAGGAATAGAAAATAAGGGCATCTCATAGCTGAGTTGGGTCCTTGTATGGCACTTGCAAGCTGAAATCCCAACAACATCGGGAGGAGGAGACCTGCTACAAATACAGGGCTTTGTTTGTAGAGCTTTGACTTGCAGGGTCGTGCGCAAGTCCCATAGCCTGAGCACTCTGCTAGAACAAATTTCTCTGAGAGATCTCGGTGTTTTTCATCTTACTATGATTGGAGGAATGACAAGTTTTTTTCATTCACTTGTAGCAAAAAAACTTATCTGACTTCAGGGCTTTACAAAGCGCAGTGAGTTAGAATCATCTAAGAATGAGGCCTTCCTATGAAGTAAACTACATATTCATTTGTACAAGTGATGTAGGGACAGAATTCCTACTCGTGGCATTAATCATTTTTGTGATAGGCCCTTCACCGCTACTTCCCATCAATGCTAAAGCTGGGAAACATTGTTTTTCCACAATGAGAGAGGCAAGAAGTGGATCTCTAATTATGAATACTATTAGGGAGCAGAAGCAAAGCACACAGGGTTGTTTTAAGTATCAAACAATGGAAATCATCACTCAGTCTCAGACAACACACGTCTGTTACTGATATTAGAATTGTTAATGTAAACATGTCATGGTTTTCCTGTGTGGTAAGACTGTGCAAATAAAAAGAAAAAAAAAGTCATTTCAGAGGATGCTTGAAATTCCGGTTCCTCCAGGCAGAATTCTTCTGGTGGGCCCTGGTCTGCCTCTCAGACACTGGTTGAAAGAGTGGAATGGCAGACTGCCATCCCAGGCTGGGAGAGGTATGCTGTGGCTGATGGTCTTGCTATGAAGAACAAGGAATCTCTGATCCTAAGACAGGAGGTTGAGGCTCTCACAGGAGAATCAGCTTGGCTTGTACTGCTTCATGAAATGGAAAACTAAGGAGAGAATGTGATTGCTGGCTATAAATACAAGAGGAATAGATAGCAGGAAGGAGAAGAGCTCTGTAGTTGGCCTGTGCATCTGTAAGCTAGCCCAGTGCTTTCCCATTGTATAAATTGATTTAATGAAAAATATTACGTCTCCCTGCAGACTTCGTTTTTCTTCTAGTCTTAGACCGTAACAGCTATGGCACTTCTATGCTTCGCACTAGAGTGGAACACTTATTGTCTAGTTGAGAATAAATTGAGTTTGAGTGTGAGGAGGTTTCTAAGTAGGAGAGCTGCAGGGATCTGGAAAAGGCTCACAGCAAATATAATGTAGGCAAGGCACCTAAAATAGCCATAAATTGGCATTTGATTAGTATCTGAAGGATTGCATGACATGGGAGCACGTGATAGAAGAATTGTTGTGATGGCTCAAGAGATCCTCTGCAGTACTAAGGGAACATGAGCTGAAATAAAGAGACTGTGTAACATCAGTGAAGTGGGAAAAATCTGCATGAGGAACATCAGCAGATTTACTATCCAATGGTTTCTATTTAATTATTGATAGTAATCCAAGTACTGCTTACTGTATCTTGTACTATTTTACAGTGTTTTCCTCTGTGTATTGAATGTCTGATTTACTAAGAAACTATACGCCTTGGAGTTGTGTAAGAACAATGAATGTATTCATCAGCTTTCATACAAAGCAGCTGTAAGATCTCACTGAGGAGGGCTTCTGCAAAGAGTTAAGCTGGGGGATGAAGGGGAATGTAATAGAATTATACATAAGATTGGCACATCCATATAATGTACTACGTAGGCTGTGTCATAAGGTTGGTTGTTTTGTTCTCTCTCTTTGCGTGCTCAGAACTTACAAAAGGATTTCAGAAATTCAGTGTCCATACCTACGGTAAGATTTTGGCTCCCACTTTGGCACTGTCCAAAGGAGCCAGGGTCTTGAATGGAGCACTGTGCTCCGCACTTTCTCCTTAGGTCTGCCATGGAGAAAAGCTGTTTGTCACAGTCAGCCAAGAGGAATGGAGCGCAGATGAGTGCTGTGGCCTTCCTAGCTCCCCGATGCCTGCAATGGGAGGATGACTGGCTGCAGGCGTTTTGGGTAGTTACAGTACACAGGGAGTGCAGTGTTTTGAATTTTGGAGCAGTTTCTTCAATAGGACTGGATGTGGGATGGCATGATGCAGGACAATTTTGCATGGAAAAGAATCATCTGCATTGCCAAACTTTTGCCCAGGATAAACAACCAGAGAACATTAGAATATTTCTGTAAGTTAACCTCTGCCAGTGACATCACTGGAAGTACCAGGAAAAACCCTCATCCTTCCTCTGCACTGCATTGCATCCTTGCTCTGTGTTGGTAAGAGGGAGATTTCTTGTCTTAAGAAAGGAAATACTCCAGAGCCTCAATATATATAGTTCATTGTGATACAAAATACTTCATGCACATATTATAAAATTGCAGGTCTAAATTCTTCCTTGAAATCTCATCTGAAGGGGCAGGCCATGATGGAGGGGCTGATAAAATAGAAGCTAAGCAAGGATGGAAGACCTTACTACCTGAGCCTCCCCGGAGGAGTATGTATGCTCAGAAGAACAAGCGAACAAAAACCCTTCCCACATAACTGCATGGGCCTGAACTCTGAACATGGGCTGCTCTTTCTGATAGCTTGAACGGGCTTTGGATCAGCCTATGTGAATAGGAATGTATTCCCAGAAATTATACAGCAATAATCCTGTGAGCTACTGCTTACCAGTAGTAGTTCGGGAGCCATTGCAAACAACTGGATGAACACAGGATAGTGTTTTACACTGTCCTCAGTTATCATTCTTCTCTTGTTGTAAATGCATCTGAAGGGTGTGATTTCCATTTAGAGTACATTGTAGAACCAGGTCAAACATGAGGAATTCATTTTTTACCTGCCTGGTAACCTGACAGATCATGTAGTTCGATCCTTGTGAAATTATCTGACTAGATGCAGTGCTCTTCGAAAGCAGAGGATTAGGAACTATTTAGACAAAGCAGCAGACAGGTGTATTAAAACACAGCGATAAGAATAGTTGCTTCCTCTAGCCTTGGAGAGAAAATGAAATTAATGGGGAAAGTGTTACTTATTTGACTGTGAATGTGAGAATTATTACTAATTGCAAGAGTAATTCCTTGTTAATGATGCTGTAATGATTCTTTCTATTACAAGTGGTAATGCTGTCATTACTACATTACTCAAACTCAAATCCGTGGGGAAGCTCTGTAGGGTGAGCAGTGATTGAAAGTTCCACATTAAAATAATTACCCTCGATCTTAAATTTAGAATGTGTGTGATATATATCTAATGTTCACTAGATTTCTTAAGGTTCCTCTTCCACAAAGATATTTCTCTTATCTGCACTGGGGTCTTGTTATTTTGTTCTTTTTACACTAGTTAATTGTTCAGGACATGTTTAAGGATAATGCTCAGAAAGAAGAGAGTTTTAGCGTTGTTAGAATGGTGACAACCGATAAACGAACAGCTTATTTCTTATCTATAATGTTGCGTAGGGAAAAATGTATCATTCCTTATCCAGAGTTTTTCTGTTCCTGCCGCCTCTTTGAGATAGGATTTCAGCATCTTGGCTGAAACATACAGTGGCAATGTGAGAAATATATGACATAAGTAGGTGCAACAAATGCTAATCCAGGTCTCATTTTGATTCTGAAAGCCCTGGTGAGGGGGCAGGGGATGTGAAGGACTGTGAGAGAGCCCTTCTGTTTACAGTGTGGAAGGGAATGCTACGGAGTCAGGCTTCCACACAGGCTTCCTCTCTGCTTCTGTTAATGTTGCGGGAAAAATGTATCATTCCTTATCCAGAGTTTTTCTGTTCCTGCCGCCTCTTTGAGATAGGATTTCAGCATCTTGGCTGAAACATACAGTGGCAATGTGAGAAATATATGACATAAGTAGGTGCAACAAATGCTAATCCAGGTCTCATTTTGATTCTGAAAGCCCTGGTGAGGGGGCAGGGGATGTGAAGGACTGTGAGAGAGCCCTTCTGTTTACAGTGTGGAAGGGAATGCTACGGAGTCAGGCTTCCACACAGGCTTCCTCTCTGCTTCTGTGCCTGTCTCACTAACCCAACAGCACTTCCAGAACTTCCTAAAGAAGGTAGGGCAAGCCCTTCCCCCCGGAAATACTGTTAATTCAATTCTTCCAGAGGTGAGGAGCCTGCTTGAATCCGGTATTTTAACTAGTATCTTCTGTACTACTTAAGAGTCAGTTCTTTGACAGCCAGAATGAGGCACGTGGTTGTCATGTACAGATACGCTTCGGTGTAGCAGAGACCAGGGAACATCACTGAAATGCGCTGAGAAAATAAGGTGCTTTCCTCTCCTTACTCTCTCTTTCTCTGTGGCGTTCCTGGTAGCAACTGTGAACCGCACCACTGCTATGCCCTGCCCTTGGCTTGTCTTTCAATGGAAGACTGTGTTGACGTAAGTGCTAAATGCTTGTGGTCAAGGACTGCTATTAACTTGTAGGAACAATTCTGAAGGAGGGTTTTATTCTGGCTTTTCCGTACCAAATGAAGGTGAAGGAAGCCCCCAGAATCATTTTTGGTTAAGCTAACTGGATGTGAATTAGGTTGCCATAGAAAAACACAACTCACTTGAACTCAGAGATGAAGGAGCAGTGGGAGCCAGACCGTCTCCTGCTTTGGAAGCACTTGCAGAGCTTCTGAACTTGGTTTCTTCATGAAGTCCTGAACAGGGGCTGCTGGCTGGGAGCACTGAGGGGGCCTTGAGTCCCACGTGAGGGTGATGGCTGGCCCAGCTGTGGGCCCTAAGGACTTCTCCCTGATCTCTCACTGCTCTTCACCTCAGTGACAATCTTACCTCCTTACTGAGCTTGTCCCAGTTAACTGAAGTTGGGGGCTTGTCAGGATTCTCCTCTGGCAGAGAATTTTAGCCTTTGTTCTTCATACATATTCTCCTTTGTAGAAGGGTACAGAATCCGTTTTCTTTTTAAGTATAATTTTGAACATATTAATGATATTGGCAATTACTCAAAGAAAAACATATAATCAATGCTTGTTAGTCTGTGTGGTGATAAATTTTAAAAATACAGTCTGTGCTCATCTGGAATTTATTGCTCCAGGCAAGGTGATAGCTTCAGCAGTGCCATTTCCAGAGACTGCACTGTACATTTATTTTCTCATTAGCATCTAGTTTCTATTGTATATTTTGAACAAAGGTAACCTTGAGGTAGGAACACATTCCTTTCTGTCAGGAAGAACTTGTGATGCTGTTTCAAAGGTGCATGCATGATTGAGCAGCAATACATCACAAGAAGCTCTGCAAAGAAGATAATTCTCCGTGGGCTGTAGTAGAAGAAAAGAAAAATCTATTTCTTTTAGATTACTGTACTTTGCGTGTGGGGGAGGGTTAATTTATGTGTGTTGTGACAAGCTCTCTCAGATGGCGAGTAGACTGTTTGTCAACTCATAACTATCATTCTCCAAAATAGCAAAGATTCAACGATTTGCATTTTAGTAGGTTTTGATAAAAAATTTTATTCCTTTTTAAATGAGGGAGGCTGTTGTTGGTGTAAATTCTTTAAAAAACCAAAAATCCAGACTGATTTTAATAGTTCAAGAGAGGAATTTGAAACAGTGACTCTTAACTTTCCACTGCAGCATCCATTGTATAGCACAAAAACCCTTGGTATATTGTCAGCATTTAAAACACGCTTAGGATGCATACAGTCCACCCGGACCTGGAAGTTCATAGTAGCTGCATTTCTGAGGATGGAGGAGAAGACATGCTGGGGAAGCGAGGGAGGGCAGTCTTGTGGCAAAGAACTGAGCTGGGCCCTGGAGGAAGAGGAGGTCCGTGGTGGAGGGAGAAGGCTGCGTGAGCAAGGGTGGGCCACCTGATTTGTGCTATTTTGCTGCTTTGTTGCTTGTCTGTCTTGTTCATTTGGATTGCAGCTACTTTGGGGATATCATTGTAAGTGTTGCCATAGCAGAGCAATGGTTTTGCTCAGCTGTGTTTACTTGGGGCCTGGCACACTTGGACTCTAATGTCACATTCTCTCTGCAAAATAAATAATAAACAGTGACTTATCCGTCAATAAATATCAGTGGGAGACCTGGAAATGGCCTCTTGGGTGCTCCTGTTTTGAAAGCATCTGCATTCCAGCAGCATCGCAGAATATTAGACCCAGCCCAAGAAGGTAACTAGGAGCGGTCCTTTCTGTAGCTTGGACCAGAGCTGGTATATAACCACTACCCAGCAGCCTGAGTCCCGGGAAAGAGCCATTCACATCCCCAGAAACCACAGGGCATAGTTAGAACAGGTAAGAGGAAAATCACTGGTGGCAGAGCCAGATATCAACCAGGATGCTAATCCAGTACTCTCATTTTACAAAATGCAAGCTGAGATCTTTAACAACTCTGCTTAACCTCAGACCTGTCTGCTTCAGCAGAACTGTGCCCCCACACCTGAGGTGAGCACTGACTCAGAGGAATGGCTTCTGCTAAGAACCCACTGCCAGCTGTAAAACCTCTCATATTTGGAAAGTTCATCAGTGTAGGGCCAGCTGTCTATAATGCTGCCAGGATTTTGACTTAATGTGCCATCACTGCAGCTAACGGTGCTGTCCGCACTAGCACTCTGGGTGCGCCCTCAGTGGCCTCCTATAGATTAGCTGAGCTGTCCCGGGAAAACAGAAGCACAGATGATGAACTGTGGAAAGAAAGCAGTATTTCTTCAGTTTGCTGTTCTTGATGGATTTTAATCACAGCTGAGATGGCTCTATCCATGCTGAGGACGCTACGTGCCGAGCGTTAGGCTGAGTACAAACAAGCTGCTCAGGCTCATCCTGCTGCAAAGCGAGAGCAGCGCCTGGGGAATTCCAGAGATATTAAAGGGCTGCACCAGCCAAAGCAGCTGGATCATGGCTTTTGGCTCTCAGTGTGAGCGAGCTGTGGTGTTGGCCCTCGCTCTTGTGTTTTTATGATGATGGAGATAGAACAGGGAACTGACGCCCTGGAGTTTCTCACTTTCAGGATTTTCTGTGATAGCAAGTTTGAATCCTCAGCCTTCCTAGGGCACAAAAGTCACAAGAACATGCTTCAGTCTAAAGTGGGGCTGTTCAGTCCTGTACCAGGTTCATCCTAAAAGGTAAACCTCTATCAGAGGAGTTACTGGTTTAAGGATAAACTTCTGGTATGAGACACATAAATGAGCCAGCACAAAAAGCTGGATCTTGGCTTGAAGAGCATTAGCTCTGTAGTGTAGCAGCTGTTCTGGCTCAAAAGATCATATTAAACGCAATGTTTCTATTCATAAAACTTGATGGTTTTTGAACAATACAAACTTTAATGTGTTTGGAAGTGCCTTAAGTTGGTAATAATGATGAAATGCAAAGAATCATCCAAAATTTTTCTGTTTACTTCTATAATATAAACAGCTTTATTCAGTAGTTCCTGCATGGGGTATTCAAGATTTTTGACTGACAACAGAAATCCACATATGGCTCAGAAAAGTGTTGGCGTGCTCTTGTGTGAAGTTTGTTAAAACTGTATGATAGACATCTTGTTATTTTAAAAAATCCTTTTCCTTTCAAACAAATGTATTCTGTGGTTTAAAAGCTGGGTTTTAAAAGCTAATTGGACAAGGCCAAGGATATAATTAGATTTATACTTATGCAGAATAGGCTTCTAGGACTATTCTGTAAAAGAACGCTGAGTCTGAAATTGACGTTTGTCAGAATATCACAATTGATAAAAAAAAAAAGAGAAAAAAAAAAAAAACATTCACTCTAAGTGACAATTGCAGTTGTACCAGGAGGTTCTCAGTATCTAAGGCAGAGATGACCTGGTGCCATTATTTACCATCCACCTTCTCAAGCCTTCTTCCCTCCTATCCTGGGGGTGATGCTGACTGCCAGAATCATCAGACCTGCTGGTGGTGTTTGTAGGATTAAGAAGGTTAAAGCAACATTTGGTCGCTCACTGAAGGCTGATGATTCATAGCTGTCAACAAGGGCATTCAGTAGTCATATTCTTTCTGACCATCAAATCAATGACATCTTTAAGAGGAGCAGAAAATAATTCATTTAGGAAATAAGAATCTTCAAAAGCAGCCTAAACATTTTTTTATTTTTTTTTTTTTATTTAAATTCTCTCCTTCCCTTACATAGAAAAGTTCCAAAGGAACATCTTCCAGTCTTTTTGCACTTGCTTCCTTGTAAAGTCAAAGATGAACAAAAGCTTGCTGAAGGCATCCTCCAAAAGTAAAACCAGTCAAATAAGGCCAAGTTGTTTTTTTGGCTTTCTGTTAGGTGCATAACAACATTGATTTCTACATAGTAGTTTATTTTTGCCATTCAGATGTGTGCAGCATGCACAAACATGACTCCCCTGCACAATCTTACTGTGCTTATTTAAGCCTTGTTTTAAAAATCCATCAAGGATGTTTTTTCCCTAAAGAACAATAAATGTGAAATGGAGAGCAGAAAACTGACTTCATTCATTCAGTAACTTCATTTCTTTCTGAAATCTTTGTGCTATAGGCCTGTAAGTGGAAAACATGTATGAACATTACCCATTGAAGTACCCCAGACTTCAAATATGGGTAACCAGGCAGAAAGGTTCCCTTCCTCAAAGTTTAATAATGATTATTCAAATGGTATCTTACAACTTGGGTAGCAGGAATTGTTTCTTGTCTTTGCTAATTCCTGAGTAGGACAAAGATATATGAAATGAAGGAGAGAGAGAAGATGGGCTACACAGGACTGCTTGAAACCTCCAAAGTTCAGACGTGATCTGCAATGTTGATGATGTATGCTCAGCATGTGCATCTTCTGTGGCCATTTCCAAAAAGAAACCACCTCCAAAATCTAAGTGGCTTACCAGATCTCTATCATTAGGGAGAAAGCTTAATGTGATGCAAATATACTAAATTTATAACCAATACATTGCTCATATCCAATTTGCTCCCGATACTGCAAACATTAGTGGAACCGAAAACAATCCGGTGTCTTGAGGCCTACAAAGTCTGGTCAGTAATGAGTCACACCTGCCTAAATGTGGTCCCAACACCTTGGCATCAAGAAGCTGCTGTCTTAAAGACTATTCCGCTTTGTGCATGAAATGAGATTTTCACCTGTAGTTCAACCACCTCCTCCTGAGCCCCCACACCAACCACAGCTGTATCAGGTCTCAGGTCATTCATCTTACCTCCAAGTTTATTAACTGTCTGCAGGTTTCTGGATCTTGTGCTTTTCTGCCTTTGCCTGGATCATTTCATGGCTGAGATATAGGTCTAGAAAAGCACAAATGTTATTTCATTCAACTTACCCTGGACTTGTTACTGCATTTCCCACCTACGCTATAACTTGTTAGGCCTCCCCTTACGCTTTTACCTGCCTTGCTGTTATCACACATCAAAGATACGTGCCAGGTCCTGACTAAATACAAGGCATGCTCCAGCGTATTTCTCTGTAAAGTGCCAGGGGCCAAGTTCTCCCCTCGGCCTCCGTGCGTGGCTCTGCTTTGATCTGGCGGGAGCTGTGTGCACAGGCACCTGGGGGAGCAGATCAGCTTACCCGTGGTTTGCCTCCTCTCCCTCCCAATTATTACAGGAAGCAGCAGCTTTTACGGTGTAAATGGGACATGTGAAAGCGGCTGTTGTCGAAAGGTTCCTCCTAATTCCATAACACAAATCTTGCATACTAAAGAACTTGTCCCTCATTAGGCACACGCTATCGTTTAGCATGTGGAGGTATCAACCAGTGGCAGGTATCCTCCATTGCTAATATCTATACATTTAGGTAATTAAAGCTCATCTCTATCCTGAAGAACTTCTAGTTGGAGCTTGTACACAAGACTCATAGGGAACTTTTTGAACAGGAATTTTCCAGTTGTCAAATCTGAGTGGTTTTGGGGAAATGACCTGACTTCCCAGACTTCTAGCAGAGCATATGCATGTCTGAACGGCCACTATTTCCCACTTTCTTAGAAGCCCCAGCCTTTCAATTTCTATGGGATTTTGGAATAAATAGTGTAGGGTTTCAATTCCATGAAAAGGCTGCAGGTCTTGGCCAAAAATGATGCTGGAAATTTCTTTTTTTTTTTCTGAAACCAAAGTCTGGTTTATTATTAAGCTCTATTCATTGTCTAATAGAAAAGATGGAGGAAATATGCCTTTGAGAGCAAATGGACTAAATTACTTCCCCAGGGTCCCACATGTACTCCAGAGCCGAAGCTGAATTGAACTTACAGCTTCTGAATATTAGTAGGACCTTAACGACAGAATGATCTTTGTCTTGTTATGTTAACATAATCTCAGTTATATGATGGCTGATTTAAACCTCTGAAAATAAAAGCAAAGCTCTAGCTCAAAAATGAAATAAAATGCTGGAATCACTTCAGTACTAGTGAATTATTAATATTAACCCTTTAAAGAAAAGTGTCACAGTTTTAGAGGAATAGCTTTTTTAAAAGTGTTTTTGAAGGACAAATGTTTATATTCATGTGGATTTTTTTTCCTTAGCCATTCAATAACCAGACTGCAGGGAATCATCTCTGAGAAAGCTTTGACTCTTACTCTGAATCCTTTACCTATAATTTGCTAATGAATTTCAGCTTAAGTGCAGTTAAAATGTGAGAGTTTGACTAGGGAATGGATTGAAAATAATAATTTTCCTTCTTCCTGTTGCCTCTCTAGGCACTTGTTAAGAAATGTTTGAACGCACTGAAGTGTTAAGAGACTGAGAGCTTGTTAAAATAGCAGAGGGGCTGCTGTTTGAGGGGAGGCAAAGAAGAAAGTAAGGAAGGAATCTGAAGAAACTTCCTTTCCAAGGAAGATTAAAAGCATTTCAGTTTGAGGAAACATAAATGTCCTTTTAGATCTTCGTGTTGCACACTTTAAAATCAAATGAGCTAGAAAATTTGTTTGGCTGCTTCTATGAGCATCGGTCTTTTATGTCTGCATCAGGACACTGGACCTGGTGTGCATGTGCCCAGGCTAATTGCACTGGTAATGGTCTCACTGCAGCAACTGGATCCAAAATTTGATGGATATTTAGGAATAATGGATGCATTCATAGGGACTGGGATTGGCTAAAACCAGGATAAAGTCTTCAAATATCTAGATTGCAGTCGGTGATTCATCCAATTTTGATAAGGACATTTTGCATGAAAAAGGCTTCTCTTTCCTCAACAATTCATCAACTTCTGTATTTATTGCTGAATAGCCATTGCTTAGCTCTGGTTAGGCATCTTCTCATAGTGCTTCTGTTTTTCAATACCATGCATCCCCATACATCTTCTCAAATGCTGTAACCTATGGGATCAAATCAACTTTAAATAAGAAGGGCAAAGTCAGACAGCAGCCAGCTCTAAAGCAAGAGCAGTATCTTTGTCATGGTGCTTGCTGGCTTGGGTGGAGGGTGAGTTCATGCCACATCTACCTCTAGGAGCACACAGCCAGGCTCCACAGGGCACAGCCCCGGGATGAAGCAGTGCACAGGAATGAAGCTTGCAGTTGGCATATCACAGCAAGTGTAGGGGTGAGGACAGACATCAGCTGCAAGTTTTCACTGCTGGTCATCTCAAATGAGAAGCAGTTTATGTTTGTCTACCAAGACTAATGCAAGGGCAAGTGACTGGGATATCTGTGTGTGTGTGTGTGTTTGCCACATATGACAGGACTGGGGCAGGTTCTCCATGGGTCTAACCCACTGGTGCCAAATAGGAAAGGACTGCTTGGCCTCTCCCCTATTGCCTTTTGCCCTCTCCACCCACGTTATGTTGGATCTGACGCTTCTTGGGCTGTGCATGGAGCTGAATCCATTTGTTAACCCAGCAGAAAATAAACCTCCCAAAAACAAAAGGGTTTTTTTTGCTGAATCGCCACAGAGTTGGCTCAGCACAGGGGCTCATGAATGTCAGAGCTGAAGCAAGGCAGAGAGTAGGACTTCTGACTTCAGTGCTGGCATCTCAGCTGTGCTGTGTAACTCCACCTGCAGCAGTTGTTGCCTGCCCTGGGAAGTAGAGTTAACAAGGAAGATTTGGTTACTGTGAAGTGTCTTAGTTTTTGTGAGGTTATTACAGGTTAAGAGGATGTGGAGCAGGTGTCCTGCACTGGGAGCAGATCTGACCTGACTCTCTGGAATGGTGGTAATATACCTCTTATTTTTGCAAAACTGGTCTAATGTATGTGCAATGTTAGTTTGATTTACAGGCATGGAGATTGAAAGCGTTCAATTAGATTACATGTGATTAGACACTGTTGCTCTTAATCAGTGTGGATTAGGAGGATAGGTTTAAGAGTTTAACACTGAAGGGGACTTAAAAATATTTGTGAAGTACAGACTTAGCCATTCATTCAGCTGTAAGCCTTTGGGATCCTGAGAAGCCCATGTTTCATTTCGCAACAGCATACAGATGGGGAAAGTCTGTTTACAGATGCTTCATGTTCTGTGGAAGGGACTTAGGGGGAATGTTTGCCTTGGACTTTTAGTATTATTCAGATATAGTTCTGGTTTAGTTTGGATTTTAAGCAAGAAATTTGCCCTAATTCTACTCTTGTGTGGTGGGTTGACCCTGGCTGGATGCCAGGTGCCCACCGAAGCTGCTCTATCACTCCCCCTCCTCAGCTGGACAGGGGAGAGAAAA
>NW_008796044.1:14079728-14084522 GCF_000699145.1 Aptenodytes forsteri
GGGGGAAACTTCTAGCAGCTTCTCACAGAAGCCACCCCTGTATCCCCCCCCGGCTACAAAAACTTTGCCACGCAAACCCAATACATCTTGTTTGAAATTCAAGGTTTACTTGTACAAGTGCTAGTACAGATTGAGCTACTGCCACTGAAGCCCTGCTCAGGATGTGGGGATGCAGCAGGCACAGGGACCGAGCTGAGCTCCCATCCCATCCCAGCCAGTGTGAACATACCATGTATGGATGCTCCGAACTGTGCTGGGGCGGCCCATTGCCATGACCCTGTCACACCCAGCTAGTCAAAGGAGACGTTTGGTAATGACTTTGAATCCAGGCCCTCAAATGAAGATACCCTGAACTCTTGACTGAACTCTGCAAAACCCTGATTTCTTGGCTGATGTGCACCTTGATAGGCAGGTTTCCAGAAATCCAGGGAATTAAACAATAGCCTGGTATGGATTAGTGTAGCTGGCTTTGAAAATCACAGTTGTATATTTTAAGGACTGAATCAAGCCATTTAAATCATCTAGCCTGACTTGTATAACATCGTGGCGTTTTCTTGCCTAACATTCTAATTGAGATAAAATATATCTCTTAGATGTAAGGATCAATCTGTCACATCCCCCAAACAGGCTGTTCACCTACAAATTGTCCTCAGTCTTAAAAGTGCATGTAATAGTCCTGATGCCCCTAAACCGTGTTGGCAAGTCCATAAAATTGGCTTTGATATTCAGCCTAATGTGCTAAACTGAGCCTGGACACGGAGAAGCTGGATTGAAGAAGTAGGGCATATAGGTGCCCTGGCTTGACACTTGGCTTCTTGTCACTATAACATGTATTCTTCACCTAAAAAAAAAAATATTGCCAGCTTGTTTACACATCATCTCAGCTAGTCTCTATATGGTTGCTATAGTGTTGCTAACACAAGCATGTGGATTAGGAGTCGTTATTTTCTGCTACTGCTTTTCTGGTTGAGCAATAAAATAATCCATGTTGGTGTGCAAGTAAGTACTTTTTCACACACAACTGAAAATTCCTTTATCAAAATTCCCAATTAAAACAAACCCAACCTTAGCCTTAAATTTGAAAGCCTATTCATTGGCAAAACTCATTAGCTTGTCAGTTTGTTAAATATTCCCAGGACTAAACTCACATCCCCAGAAAGAACAATACAAAATGCAGAGTTTTAACAAAGCTGTAAGAGAGGTGGAAGCCCTTCTTTCTTTTGCTAATGTATTTCCAGCACTGTTTTGCATCCTTATGACTCTGGGGAACATAGTCTGCAAGTACATGATTAAGCATTATCATCATGATTTCAGAAGCCATTCTGTTACACCCAGTAATAATTCATTTTCCACCATTGTGCACACCGATATTACTGTCTCAGCTATAAGACAGACCCTGGCACTTGCGCAACAGTGGAAGAGAAGCCATAAACTAGCCATAACCATTGTGTACACTTTTTTTCCACTCATGACTTTTATACTTAGTAAAGCCAAACAGGCCCACGGACTAGAATTACAGTCCTGCCATAGGCTTGGCAGTCTGGGCAAAGTAAGGCTGCTCTGTTACTCTAAGGCGTTTTGGTTTATGGTTATAGTTTTCTGTGGGTTTGTAAGACAGTTTTCCTGGAGGCACCACTTTAATTTTGAGGGCAAATCATGAACAATGTTGGATTCATTTGTTTAATGAGATTGCTCCAGGTAGAATTTGCTCTCTGTTAATTAAAACATTCGCTTGGACTTAAACCTGAAGTACTGTTTGGAAGCCAGAGAGCAGCAGCCCCTGGGTGTAGATGTGAGAGGGAGGCTGAGGTCGGCAGGAAGGTGGAGCTTTGGGGCAGAAGGAGGTGGATGAACCTTTACTCTTTTAATACCTACTCTTTCAGTCTCCCTGTACAGCCACCTCATGTGCAATTAAATGATGGCTGTGATGTCAACTGATAGAGTATTACACGGGGCTCTCTCTGCTCATAATCCCCAGACACAAAACTGGAGACCTAGCCCCCATTTCCCAAACAGGGAGGAATGTTTTCATTACTATGTTAATTCAATCTCTCCTATAATAGCGATACTTTAATTGCTCCTCTGTTTTCCTCAGACATAATCCAATTCCCTTTGGCCTCCTAGTTTATCCACACATTAATTGGGTTATTGCCTTGTAAAACAGAAGGGCAAATATATCACTTAAAATTTATCACAGACAATTAATAAGCATGACTGAGATTTTTAAAGTGCCCTAATGCAATTAGGTGCCAGGCTCCCAGGAATTTCAGTGGGGTCTGGGTGCCTTCCTGCATCACACCTACTTGGAAATCCCCACCTCAGACACCTAAGGAAAACTATATTTCTTTACTGTACATTAAGCACTTCAGAATTTCTCCTTTTCAACCTGAATTCCTGATTCTACAGTCTTTGATCTTGTAAATCTGTTTTTGATTTAATCTAGTAAAATTCATTTTGATTTCCTTGATTAAGGATTGTGGGGTTAAAGCCTTTGAAGTACAGCTGAAAGCTTCAAAGTATAAAAAGGGCAGAGATAGGGCTTGGGGGACTGGTAATGGGTCATCCAGCTTCTCACGTTCAGGACTGCAGTCCCTGTCAAAAGTGACTCCACACTTCTTCAAGCTTGTGGCTGCGGGACTGGTGTCCACACCCTGAAATCTGATGGGGCTGCTGAGTAACAGCCTTGTTCAGTAAACTCAGAAAGCTGTGAAGCTTTCTCATCTCCCCACACCAGCTTGTTGTGGAAAGGAGCTGGCATGGTCAGGTCTGTGCTAGTTACCCGAGAAGCAGACGCCTCTGAGCCCCTCCTGTTTCATGGGCACTTTTGTCCTGTGAATTTTTATTACCTGTGTCAAGGAACACTGGACCAGGATAGCAGCAATGAAAATTGTTAGAAAGAAACAAGTGGACCATCAAGAATGGCCCTAATTCATTTTCCCTTGAGCAGTGCAGTGAAACACCAGGACTGATATGCTGTGGAGATCTTGCCCCCTTCGTGGCTGTTTCAAGCACCACTCATAGCGGCGTGGTCAGAAATACCCTTCATTCGTAATCAAAACCATGCACCCTGCAACTCCTTGAGCTGGCGTTTCTTGGAGGCAACAGGTTGCAACAGAAAGGGAGATGGCTGCTACATCCTCCCAAAAGTTTCTAGTGACACCAGTATTGGGTAACAATGAACAAACAGCCACCATTGCTACAAAGCCTTCATAAAGGAAACACATGTGCTGAACTAAGCCCTCTTTGTTGTTACTTATTTGGGGCGTGAATCAACTAGCATAAAAGCCAATAATGCATGATCAAAGGGTGAATACTAATGATAAGAATATTATATTAAGTCATGGGATATCTCTTCCACACCAGCAAAGGTATTATAATCATGCCCTACCCACATCACGTCTGTGTAGTGGCAACAATCAATTTTCTTCAAGCAAGCAAGGGAGAAATAAGAATTGCCAAAGCAACACAGACTTTGTATTCTCTCTTCCTATAAAACATGGAGTGCATAAAACTGACAGGGATCATTTTGCTTTGAGTGGTTTTCAGATAAAAACACTTTCCACCCAACCTTACATAGCATAGGTATTATAATGGCCAGGGAAAAGCATACATTTTGTAGACCATTGCAGGAGTTGCTAAAATTGAAACTAGAATTAAGTTACAAGCGATGTGAGAGCTGGGGACAGGTATTCCTCCAGTGTAGCTCATGCAGGGACTGAAGACCCAGGACTGAGCTTAGGTGCAACACCTGGGCCCGTGGGCACGGCCCTGGTGAGTGCAAGGCAAGATGTGTATAAATGCAGTGCTAGATTATTGTGATAGTTTCTCTTGACCTGTAACATATTGTACATGGTAAACCTTCACGCATCAGGGAAGAAATAAGTCTCTTACACTAAAGGCTAAGGGATGTGCCAGGAAGGTGTACTGCCCTGCATCTGTCTCATGGAGAGTCTTAACATCTCCTCTCAAAGAGGCCGATGTTGGTTGCCTAGGACGTTGGTTTGCTTAAGCCATGAAAACCCAAACCAAAGAAAGAGAACTGGGTTTGGTCCAAAATTATTTTCTTTATTGCAATCTTTCTCATTTCAAGTAATAATGGATTTAGAATCAGTAGCTTTCACTGGGTTGTGAATTTGGGCTTTTCATTCCAAACTTCAATGGACAGAGGGATAACAAGTGTATTGGTCTACTCGGGTGCTTCATGGAGCTAGGTTAAGTGTTTACTTTTGCTTCTGACTCTTCCATGAGGAAAATCAGCCCTACTGCTGGCTGGGCTTCCATGTGTCTGTTGAGCAAAAATTACTTATATCTGGGAAGTTTCTCATGTGAGAATGTAGAGGTATGCTACTCCGGATGGGCTGATCAGGGTCTCTGGAGGGTATGGATCCTTCATCACTTACAGGCAGATCTACAATATCTCAAAGGTACAGTTGTCCAAACAAGCTGAGAGTTTGATGTGGAGTGTCTCTGACCTGCTACACTGTAAGCTGGCTATGACTGTCATAAGTGTCATCTTAAAATCTACAGACATACTTTTTGTGTTGTGTCTGTGGTTCTTCCATTTCCAGGAAAGACCGTTAATTTAAATAGAAAAAGTCTGGGTAATTAGACAAAGCAAAATGCTGTAGTGAGGAGTGTGCCATCCAGCTGTGATTGTGCAAAGTACCAATGTTTCTTTTCTTCCCTCCAAAGAAATTAAAGAAGTTACAGTCTTGTTTCAAATCAGCTAGGGTTCCCAAAGCTCACTTTACCTATTTACCACCGTTACTGCTACTGGCTGGGGGGGATGTTATG
>NW_008796044.1:14084659-14104530 GCF_000699145.1 Aptenodytes forsteri
TTTTCCTTTTTTCCCACCGTTACTGCTACTGGCTGTAGGCATTCAGCTGTATGCATGTATAGAGGGAAGCATTCAGCTGCCTGGGTTGTATTCCTGGACGACAGCTCGGGAGCACCTGAACTAGCCTGGCCTCAGCACAATACCCAACCGAGTGGAGTTGTGCCAGTGTGTCTGGGAGCACAGGCTGAGCCTTTCAAAGGCCTTGCAACTCCTGCTCGAGTCTTCACAGTGTTTTTGCTGCTGCTACTCAGCTGCATGCTGAACCAGCCAGCTTGTAGGACTGAGCGGTGAGTTTTCCCTTGGGGAAACTTCCTTGCCACTTCATTTGGAAAATAATAAAAATGAAACATGGAGATTTTCTCTGCAGCAGTGGATTTGGAAAAGAGGGAAATGGCTGCAGCAGTGCTCTGTTAAATGCTCACTGCCACGGGGGAAGGGATGCTGCCACTGCTAAATTTGGGGTGGGCAGAGCATTTTCATTTGGAGCTTGGAGTCTGTCCAAAACAGAAATGGAGAAACACAGATCAAGCTGTGATTCTGACAACTGCTCAATCCTGTCCTCCTGTCCTTTCTCCCTGTACAAAAAAACAACGCAAGTTTTGGTCTCAAGCCTTTGGTCTTGCTTTTCTTTTTGGCTGAGCACTTGTTTCAGGTAAATGCTGTAAGACAAGCTTGTTCTATTTCAGGAAAACTTGAAAGTCCAGGCATTCATTTTATGAGATTTTTTTTCTTCATTGCAGACTTCAGAGTTTAGACAAAGGGCCAGGAAATATTTGTTGGGCTTTTTAGTTACAAAAATATCTTAAATAAGATCTTTTATAGCCTCATAATCTTTATTTGTTGTTGGGCTTTTTTAATACCTTTCAGGATTCATTAGCTGTGTATACAGAAAACACCCTAAAATCTGATAATCTGCTGTATCTTTACTCAGGCTGTTGAGTTGATTGCACTTTACAAGACTTTGTGACATCTTAAGTACTTCACGGAAGCTACAGCTATAAGATTATTGCTAGGTTATTGGCATTAAATATAATAGTAGCCACAAGGTTTTAAAATTGTTTCATACATTAGAAATGGGATAAAATTGATCATTGATTATGCTGGAATTTATTCACTATTCTTTAAGACAGCACTGTGCCCAGATGAACTGGGAAAACCCTGATGTTTTTGCTGATGAGAAGCTGAGCTCCCATCAGTTTTGCACCAGCAGAATCAGGCTCACAGAAATAGCCCAAGATATGGAAATCAAAATATCATTTAGGTTGGTAGCTGATCTGCCTCCCACGTAAGTGGGCGGCGGGCTCCAAATTCAAAGCAGCAGAGGGACATATAGCACTGAGTTCCTCAAACTATTTCCCAAATGACCAAGGAGTCATGAGGGATTGGGCATTTTCCCTCAGTGATTTTCCTGGTCTGCTTTTTGAGGTATGTAAGGTTGGCCTCATTCCCCGCAGAAGAGCTATCTGGATTGAATGGTCTAAAACCTTTAAGATCAGCAAGAATTTAGCAAGCACAGATGGGAAATTGAGTCCTGTCACTAACTTTGAACAGGCAGTGTAAGATCTCAGGTATAAATGAGAAGGCTTAAGGGAAATGTGGTGCTTAAAGGACTTTAAAGGACTTTATTACATTCTGTAGGGCTGATTTTTATTAATAGCTCTCTAATGCTCGAAGCACCATATCCAGATCAGAGGGAGCTCCACACACTGGAGCTATGTAGGGCCTCCAGAGCTCAGTTTATGGGGCACAATCGTAAGATAATTCACGTGGTTGTAAAAAATGGGATGGCAGAAATGGGAAAGAGGGGAAAGGTGTTAAAAACGCAGGTATCTGTCATCTATTAGATCTGTTTCAGTTAGGATCAGCTGCGGTCCATGCTGTGTGTTTAGGGGTGTTATTCTAGGTTGTTACCCTGGTACATCTGAATGGAGTTGAGTCTGGGGTGCTGAAAATTGTGATTGTGATGTCATACAAATTGAGCTACTCCCTTGTGTGCCATGACACAATTTTCCTAGCCCAGAAGGACCATCTGAGGCTGAAAGGTTATTTGACTCCTAAGGATGTACAGACTGTAACTTTGCCATCTACACTTGCTCTGTCACTCTGAAAAATCAGCCGTTTGGCTGGCATGAGACGTGAATTTCCCATTCGCACCAGCTGGTGCAATGCAAGTTTCAGGACTGTTTTAACTAGAGAGATCTGTGAGGGTGGCAATAGCAGTTGAAGATTTATCAGTTTTTTCAGACTTCTAGGTGAATGAATTGTAGGCTCTGTTTATGACCTTGAACCGAAAATGATCACTCTCGTGAGAAAAGTGTTATCCCCTTTTGGAGCAAGCGAGCTGAGGGTTGCGATCCTGAGGTGTCATGCAAGCCAAATCCAGCTCTGCTTTCCCTGGCCACAGCCAGCCCAACTCCTGTGAGATTAACGAGCCAAATTCTGATCTCACTTATATTTGTGGAGTTGTCCCATATTCGTCCTGAATAAATCAGCCTTACCCTCTTCAGGAAAGCCAGCTAGGTTTTGGTCCCAATTAAGTCAATGGGAATTTTGTCATTGACTACAGTGGGTTTGGGTTTCATTTGCGGCTGAGAGCTTTCAGTTTAATATAACTATTTCCTACTGGAGAAGGCAATCCTGTCCCAAACCTGAAATAAACACTTGGCATCCTCTAAACCAGGCAGCCCTCATCTAAAGGTGCATTGCATTTCCCATAAAGACTGCTGCAATATTTGGTTGGCCAGGATGCTTCCCTTTCATGCTGAATCAACGGCTCTAATTAAGTATGATGACAAAATATGAGGACTTCTATGTAATTATGGCAACGGCACCACCTGCCTCTAATTAAGCTGCCAAAACATTTGGTCTAAAATGGTGCAATGAATAAGAAAAAAAAATGGTATCCAATATTTTGGCAATGCAACAAGAGGCTGGCTTTCGTCACATAATTAGCTTTAACAAAGTGTTGTTAATCTGATTTCTGATTAATAGACTCTTTAATCTTATAGCAGTCTGACAAGACTCTGAGCTGCCTCTGGTTTAAGTTTCCACCAAAAAAGCGAAGATTTCTAACAGTTTTAAGGGATGTACTTATATGAGAAACATTAGATTTTCTTCTTATTTTCTTTGTTCTTCATGAGAGCCCCAAAGGTTACATTCTCTGAATTCACTGAACTTTTAAGCCTTTCATTAAATTGGAAGCCAGAGGAAAAGCTAATTTTTTTTCCTCTTCCTAATTCCTCGTACAGAGAAGTCACTGGTATGACTAACTGGGGGGAGGAGAGGTGCCCAGAGACCTTACAAGCTCTGCACATTTTAGAGCTGCTGGTCGGCTGGCAGAAAGTATCAGCTTTGTGGGCTGCTGTGATGCCCTGGGGTGTTCGGTAGCTAATGGTCTCCCCTTAGAAGTGCTTCTCGGGTTGGATTTAGTGACAATGAGGAGGGGAATATAATGTGTAACAACAGCAAAGCAGCCCAACCGCTTTTTCAGGACTTGTGTGGCCATTTGGGTTTCAGAGCTGTTAATGTAACCTGGCATGTTAAATCAGACATGATCAACGCTGTAAAAGAGCTAAGCATACCAACAGTACAGATGGGTGGCAGATAATGAAAGCAGCCATGGCTGGGCAGTGTAAAACTGCTGATCAAACCACGTCAATATATGGGACTTACATTTCTGAAAATCAGCATTTGAATACCAGGATGAAAACAGGTAACTCTGTATTCACTGTGGGTGCCAAACCTTTAAAAACAAGTTTTCAGCAGCTTTCTTGTGTCCTGCCCTTGGCTGCCTTAAATTTCCTTTCGGCATGATTTTTCCACTGCCTTGTGCCCCCTGTAACGACTGGTGACTCCACAAAGTGGGTATACACAGTTTCCACCAGCCGCGGTGTTTTATGTCTGTTCTCTTGCCCTGTTGAGGCTCTTTCCCATAGCAGTGTCTGGGCTGGATTATCTACTCCCATTCCAGCTGCGAAGTCTTGACTAGCTTTAAAATTCAGAGGACTTTCAAAAAAGTCAAAGAACCTGGCAGCTCTCGGCTATTTGTAAAGATGACTGTTAATTCAAAGAATTTGTTTCAGTTTTCTCAGCCTGAAGTAATGATAACAGTAGTGTTCTTGTACCTGGTGTATTGCTGGGACAGTGGTGAGATTTTTAGCATTTGAGAAGAGGCTGCCTGGTGCAGTTCCCTGCTCTGACAGCACAGATTCAACGGCACGAATGACACTCCCTTTGTAGGTTAGGCAGCCTTTATATCTGCGTGCTCACACGCCCTTCAGAGCTGGGTGCAGAAGTCCATTTGTTATCTCCAGGCTTCCTTTGTGCAAGCAGTGGATTGGCTATGTAGTAAACCTTAACAGATTTGCTAAATAAAAATGTAGTTGATGGGTTGTATCATGACCCACCAGGAGAGAGGCAGCAGTGTAAAACTCCTCCAGATTCCACCTACTAACAACGCTTGAGACGTAGAGCGTCCTCAATAAATGCCTTCTGTACAGCTGCATGATAAGAAGAAAAGATTAGGGTCAGAGGTCTCATTTCATGCTGATAGAGTGCATGGATCAAAACCCCAATGTGGTGAGTATCCCACATGATCTGCTGAAGCAGCGGGAATACCTGGTTACTCACCACGCACTGGGACTCCAGCCGACAATAAAAGCCAGGATCTCTATTAATTCCCAAATCTTGTCAAAACGCTGCCCTGCTACTCCAAAACAACAGCAACAAACCTTAGGTGACCTCACCTCTCTTACACATCGAACTGGCAGATGAAATGCTTACGACTTTTTTTTTACCTCCACTCTCTATCTTATTTATCAAATATGTTTTCAGATGCCGATTTGGGAATACCCTGTGTTTACTTTTAAGTGCGCTTGGTAAGATTTGTTTTCTTAAGAGCTGATCCAGGAACTGAACAAATGAGCTCCTGAGCCGGTCTATAGGAGGAGATGGCTAGGGTCAGTTTAATGTTTTCCACGATTAAAGTACATACTGCTGAGTAAATACAGGGAGGAATTATATATTATTTGACTAGCTGCTAATTATGGTGAGCTTTTCCTGACTCTGCTTTCTTTACAAAAGATGAAAGTCAGATCCCTCAAAATTCTCATATTTAGTTCCTTTGGAGAAAATGGTCTGGTAAATAAAACAAGTATTACTACTCTAGTTTGTATCATGCTTCTTTTGCATGCTAATCCGAAGTTCCCCTGAGATAATTTGACAAGAAGGCCATTAATGCAAATTTAAGCGTGACCTAGAAAGGATTTATTTTTCATGTACCACATTGATTCTTTGCTATTGTTATTTGTTTTTCTTTGTTTTAAACTGCCTAGTGTTTTGGGGTTGCCTTTCCTTCTTTTTCTTTCCTCCCTTTTTTTTTTTTTAAAATCTCATGACCATAGCAGCATAATTCACCCCAAAAGAAATATGTTGCTTTCAAATAAAATGCTCGAATAAGATATGAAAATGTTGCATGTAAAGAATGGAGTTTATCCAGCAAACGCCAGGTCTAGTTTGGAAAAACTGTCTTCATAGGCAATTAAGAAAAGTTAACTTTTAATTTCTTTTATTTTACTGGAGAGCTTGTGTGCAAATTTGCATTATAGATACCTGAGCTTTCCCAACAGATGTGGTCTCAAAGCCCTCCATTGTCCGGCCCTGCCAACTGGCCAGCAGAATTAAGTAAACACTAACAAACCCAAAGCTATTGCAGATAGCAGGATTAAACATTCTTTTTTCAATTGCTCAATTCTGTTTCTGTAATTTCTAGGCATATCATAATTTTGGGGGACTCTGACATTCATGTGACATATCTAATGTAGAAACCAGCAAGGAACAAAACCAAACACTTGAGAATCTCAACAGTTCTGGGTTTGGTTATACCTTGTAAAGAATAAAAAGTCCCAGCTACCTGCCCCCCTTTAGCCCTTTGCAGGTCACTTGAGGGCTCTTACTATTTTTGCAATTTAATATATATGGAAATAAAGCATGTAACCTTTCCCAAAGGGATCTCAAAGCTCTGTGCCATCTTCCTTCACTAAGCCCTTGAAATATGCCATTGCTCATTTCAGGAGAAATAAATCCTAGCTGGTTTCCAGTTAAGATGTGGCCTGTTAGTATGCGTTAGTAAAAACCCCTCTGTCGGAGCCCGTGTGTTTTTTCCCCTTTGGACAGCTAATGGCAGAAGAAAAACGGTTACTTTCTTTTTAGCTCCTGAGTGTGCTGGGAGGTTATTGCTGATGGTGGCACTGAGAATGCAAGGGCGCGCACACACAATTAGCTTCTGGGTTAGTTAATATTTTTCCCTTTCAGGTCGATAGGTCTGTTTTATATTCGGCCGAAGAGAATGCAAAATACTTCCTCATCTGGTGCAATGGGGACAGTGAGCAGTCCTGAGGCGGAGGGAAGTTAAATGACTTGAGGTTATGGAGTAATTGAAGCAAAGGCAGATCGAGGTGCGAGTCCCGCTGGAGCCAGGGCTGCGCCGCCAGCGCTCCCGCTCCTGCTCCTGCCCTGCCCCAGGAGCCGTGCCGGGAGCGATGCCGCCAGGCAGCGAGCTCTCGCTGACACCGTGCCAGCTTCTGCTGCTGGAAAACACATCCAGTGTCCAGCCTGCTTGACCCCCTGCCTGAGTAACTTGTTTTGCCATTTGTCACTGCCAAATGTTTCTTTATTCTGCCTCAGTCACTTGGTTTGCCACTCATTTGACTCCCTGCATAATTAACTTTGCCAGCCAATTGACTCGCTGTGTAATTATCTTTGCCAGTCACTTTGGTCTCTGCATATTAATCACGGTGTCTAACGGGCCTCGGGGCAGGTTGCAGCTCGGTGGGGCCAGCAGCAGGTGCCAGCCAGCCCTCACACCCACTGGGCACTGCCTGGTGCAGGGTGAGAGCCCGAGGGTCGCTGGCGCAGACGAGACCTCACTGGGCTGGGACCGCAGCATGGCCGGGACAGCTGCAGAGACACGCTGCCACTTGCTGCTTCTCTTCTCTGACCTGAATTTAACACCGTTTCCCAGCAGTGCCCCCCTCCAGCCCTGCCCCTCCTCATTTAATTGCTCTCATTTCATATCGCGTCCGTCTGCCTTTGTCGGCTTCTCTGACACACTTCCCTGTGTGCTTTACCGCACTCTGGTTGTGCAGACCGGCCCTTTGCTCCCCAAACAATCTGCGAGGTGTCCACAAATTCTTTGTTCAGCTTCAACCAGGGGGCTGTTTTTGCAGGATGCCTTGGAAAAATTATCTGACTTAGAGTGACAAGTGTGAAGAGCAGTTGCAGACAGTTTATACATCCTCCTCACGGAAAATAAACCTGTTAGTGTATGCCATATGCTACAAAGAAGTGGCTCTTGGCCACGCAGCTGAAACGCTAGAGCCTTTCCTTGACTCTTTGTCTGCTTGTCTATTTGTCTTCAAAGCAGGAGCCCCTTACAGCTGACGCTTCTCCTTCTGTCCTGTTTGCCAAATAGCTGTGGACTTTGTAAGTAACGTAGACAAAAGGCTTGGATGTTGTTGGGAATAAATAACGTAATGCCTAGATTTATCATCTAATCGCAGAATAATGTACTTTGGGAAATGATCTTGCTTGCCTGCCTGCCTACCATTCAAAGAGGTTTGGTTTTCTCCTTTGGTGCACTTTGCCTTTAAAATCTCTCTAGCCTGTGCTTTGTTCTGCCCCTTCTGCCCAATTTCAGTCTAGCGCCTTTATTGCGTAATCAAATTTTGTACAACTTCATTCCCCGTTGGATACACCTCAGCTCTAAAAACACAATCCGGCACCAAAACCAAACAGACTTCCAATCTAATTTTCCCTGATGGTGTTTTCTAGTTTGTCTGGACAGATAAAATCTATTACTAGGATTTTGGCCTCTCTGTATCCTTTTATGTTGACTGGTTATTTCATAGTCCAGTTATTCTCCGTGCTTAGAGGACCTATAACAAATTCTTGTAAAGAGCTTTTTAAAATCCTCTCCCGTTCCTCGATGTTTTGCATTTGTAAGTAACCAACAATGTCTCACAGAGCTTATTTTTCTGAAGTATCAAGAAGATAAATCCCCAAATGCATTTCTGAGATACAAAGGATCAAGTCTATACTGTGCAATCGAGTGTGATGTTGTTACCTCACCTAATTTTGGTTGAGGTAGCTCCACAAACAGCTTTCCAGCTTCTGCAGTTAGTATGGCACTAAGGCGACGTGCTTTTGCCCCACTGTCCAGCCCTGCACAGACGGGACTGTGCTCAGCGCAGGCTTGCTCGGAGCTCGGTCATGGACCTCGACATGGTGCACCATTGGGTATGACTGACGTGAATATTTCACTCGTGTCAAGGGGAGGCAAGTATTCCCCCGCCTCCCAACCTGCCTTTCAGTCTCCAGCTTTTACATTCCCTGACATGTTCCTTGGAGAGCTTGAATTATTGTTGGTAGTGGTTTTGTTTTGCAAGAGTGCAAGTTCTTTGGCTGACTAATGCACAGACAAATCATCCGTCCTGGCTTGGTCTTCCCATAACTTCCACATAACAAAAGGAAAAGGAGTGATCACATCTCAGCTGTCCTGTGCTCTCATGCCTGCATTTCAGTCTGGGGCAAGATAAGGGTACTCTGCTGGGAAGAGATCTAAAGTTCACAATCTGGAGTTTTTCTTCTGAGGTTTAACAATTTTTTCTTCAGAAAAAATGAGTTCATGTGTGAAGTATGACTGCTGTTAATTTTTTTTTTCCTGAAGTGTCTCTGCTCTGCCTCTCCTGACAGCTTTGAGCTTCAATAAACCCACTCAGAAATGCACCAAGAGCTAGTTCTGACTGGCGCGGACAGTGCGGCTGCTGAAATTCGATTTCGGCACAGGAAGTGACATGACTGGAGCAAATTCCTCGGCTTGACATTTAAGAGCAAATATAACATTGTTGGTGGTTTGGCTGGGGCTGTTGTTTTGGACTAGGCTTGGGTCAGTGGGGAAACATGGCAACAGAGGGTATGTACTAATGCAGCCTCATGTTGCCTACTCAGCCGGGGAGAATTTGGGGGACAAGGGGACAACTTTGCCTTTTCCCCAGGTCAGTCCCTACCTTTGCGGATGTACAAACTCAAGGCTCCACGCACAGGGAACTCCAGCAGAAAGGAGGAAAGAAACACTGTCCTTGCAACGAGCTCTAGCTAAAGATTAACCTTGCCGACTAATTGAATGCTGGGAATGAAAAATGTTAAAACAAATATACTAAAGTACCGGGCTATATTTTTCCTCTCTATCTGCTGATGGAGGACTGTGTTGCCACCTGTCTGGGCCAGCATCTTTGGATATTAAATAAACCCAGTCTCCTTCTGTGATACAGTACAGAGAAGTTAATTCAGCTCTATTAGAAAAGTGTACAATATAAAGCAAGCCAATAATAGCTTTGAGAGTGCGTCCTTCAAGTTGTATTTTACACCCGCCTAGTACATGGAGATAACAGTGTTTACTATCACTTTGTAAGTATAACTTTGGATGACTAAATCAGAAAGTAATGAAATGCAGCTGCCTGCTGTATTTCTGCTTTCTTTTTTATTTATTCATTCTTCTGTAAGAGAACCTAGGGTCTGTGATCCCCTCCCATGGGAAAAGCTGGAGTAGGTTCCCCTCTGGGGAAAGCCTGGCATGCGGGTCTGGCTGCCCTGCTGCAGCTGGGGAGATGTGGGGGCACGGACTACTGCTGCCAGGGGATTTCTGCTTCAGTGATGGAGTAGGTTTGGTTCAGGACTCCTAGGTTAGCCTCTTCACTGTTGTCTGAACCTCTGGAACGTCATTCTAGGAAAAAATGTTACCTGGCGTCCTCTCATAGTGGGGAAATGAAACAGTGAAGAGGTTGTTATGAGCAGCTCAGGTCTGCTGTGTCGGGTTCCCCGTTGTGCAGCCAGAAGCAGCTGCAGTCACCGGCAGGAGAGCCTGCATCAGAGCGCAGCACAGGTACCCGGAGGAGAGACTGCGGAAATGCAGCGACTGCTTTTTGCAGACAGTGCTGGTGTGGTAATGAGGTGCTCTGGGGAGGGGTCTCGGGAACTAACTCTACATTCAAGAGCAAACGATACCACTAATCCACATGGCGTTACAGGCAGTGCTGGTGGGATGCCAGTTCAGAGCAGAGCTTGCCAGGAAGGGACCCTTTGGCTGCAGGACACGTTGCCACAAGAGGTCAAAATATTACCAAATCTTGATACCCTCCAAACCCAGCACGAGATCTCTCTTTACCAGAGTTGACCTGCAGTCATGACTGATTGCCAGAAACGAGGGAGAAAAAAGAGACAACAGTGGAGGAAGGGGACAGGGATGCTGTTAGAAATCGTTGGCCTTTTAAGACCTCTTTTAAAGTCTCTCTATTATTGCAAAGATGAGCTTGCTATAAACTCCTGAATGGACAGACCGAGCCTGAGATGCAAGAGAATGGGCCTAAGACAGTTTTCTATTATCTGAGAGATTTCTGTCTTAACAGAAGCTTTCAGAGCCAGCATGAGAGTTGAGCTTTAAAATTATGTCCCCCGTAGGAACAGAGTGTGTTCTAATGGAAAAGGCAAATAAATTGTGTTTTCTGATATGATATTGGACACACACAGTATTACTCTGCTGGTTCTCAAGTCACACAGGCTCCATCACAGACAGCGAGCCTAAATGTCTTCTGTGGCAAAAATAAAAATAACTTTCTGTTCTCACTAAGAAAATACCTTGTTCCTACAGGGCAATACGTGGTCATGGTGGCTGCCCTGTTCATCTTGCAGAGTTCTGCAGGGAGTTTTCTTCTCCTCTGTGCTGCTAAGCCCTTTTTCTACTCTTGTGCACACATTTTTCTTTTAATTTTTCTTTTGACAGTATCTATTATCTCAACCTGTAAGTGTGAAATTAATGTTTACATAATTTGAACCAGTTAAAACTAATTAAAGTAAACCATCACCTTCCAGGTTGGGCTGAAATGGAGAACAGTCCATGCCCCGATACACACACGCATACACCCACCTGCCTGTCACACAGCAGGATTGAATGGCAACAAATCATAATGTCAGGTTAGCCGAAGCTTCGCTACCCCGGTGCTCCCACATCCTGCAATTTCAGTCGTCAGATCAGAACTCTCTCCACATTCAAACCTGCGGTTTACGGAATAGATTTTGTACTTTCAGTCTTGACACTACTTTGTTTACTTTACTACTTTCTTTACTCACCGCTTCTGGGTGGTGTCTCCTTCAGGGATGCTAGCTACAGCTTTCATTATTGGCTGCACCGTTTATCATAATTCCACATTATTTCCTTTTCTGCCAATGGCAATCGCATAAGAGCAATGGATTATTTACCTCCTTTCAGTTTAAATATGATCTATATATTTCAGCCCAGCTTAATAGCTCTTATATTAGCAGTGCACTGCTGTTTGAAGATTTTAATTGGCTGTACGTTCCAATAATTCCTACAACAATATTTATTTTTCTGCCAAAAAAGGAGATTCAATAAAGAGCCTGCCTTTAAGTTCTACAGGTTTTTAAAGGAAAGAATCTAATGAACAATTTCTGGTGTTACTTTTTTTTTTTTTTAATCTGCAATTAAGGGAATGTAATTACTTTTCACCTTGTCTTCTGTTTGCTTTTTGCATTCCACTTCTCCTGTGCTTGGGGTATGAATCATGTTTTATTTCATGACTGGAGAGCAGGCATGGGTGTGCTGCTGATTCTGTGTCTAGTCTATATTTTTGATAGAGACACTCAGCTGCTACAAATCAACAGAGGAGTCAATGAAGGCAAGCTGGTTAGATGAGCAAAGGATGTAACCTTTGGTCTTCTGCAAGAGAAAGCCCTTGACCCTACCCCTTTGAAAAATCTAGTTTAAAACAAAAAAGTACATGACTGTCAATCAAACACATACTATTCTTCTCTTGGTGAGGGTTTGCTCTTGCAGGCTTTTCTCCTCCTCCTAGGAATGCAGTCAACAGAATTCAGATAAAAACCTGATACCTAAGAAAGGATGTAACCTGTGGTCTTCTGCAAGAGAAAGCCCTTGACCCTACCCCTTTGAAAAATCTAGTTTAAAACAAAAAAGTACATGACTGTCAATCAAACACATACTATTCTTCTCTTGGTGAGGGTTTGCTCTTGCAGGCTTTTCTCCTCCTCCTAGGAATGCAGTCAACAGAATTCAGATAAAAACCTGATACCTAAGAAAGACCCTTCAGCGAAATGTTTGTCCGGCAGTGTTAGAACTTGCCCCTGGATAATGAGTTAGATCTACCTTTATCATTCTCTTGCAACTCTCACGCAATTAAGCAGCCAATTCCAGCGTTCGCTGAAACTTACTGACGATTATCAGCCTGCATCTGCTCCTGCTGACAATCAATTTTACACTGGTGGAGCAGAATGGGCTTGGGCCCATCTCTTGCAGGTTACCTGCCTACGTACAGTACTTCCTTTCAAACCTCATGCTGTATCACTGATGCAATAACTTTGTAGGCTCAGCTGAGCTTTTCCTTGAACCTGTTCTCTAATTAACCACCGCTTTAAGTTCTTATCAGCAGATTAACTTAGTGCAGAAACATTCTGCATTTCCATAGCTTCCAAGCCACAGAGGAACATGGCTTCTGTCATCTTGCCACAACCTTGACATTACTCAACATGTCGGTGAAGTCTTAGAAGTTTTCCAGACCTTTTAATCTTTACTCCTCACTTAATATTGTTCCCTTCAAATAGATGTCATTCCACCCACAGACAATTTGCCCCACGGGGATCTAAAGCAAGATGGGTTGAGTAAAGACCCATTTCACACATGGAGGAAAACATAAGAAAGATAAGGACTCTAAATATAAGCCTCCATTTAGGAGGACAATAAAGCCTGTGCTTAAATCCATTCCTGTTGTAATTATTGGTGTTACAAGAGCTATAGAAACTACAGCTTTATTTGTACTTGCTGTTGTATAAATATATAATGAGGAGGAAGTGTTGTGTCCTGAAAGACTGCCTAGCAATGTAAGAATTAAGTCAACAGGGAGATCCAAGCAACAGACAGGAGTACGGAAAACTTAACAAAACCTTTATCTACAGAGGGATTCACTGGCCAAAACAAATTACCTGTTGAACAGGGCTGTGATTTCTGTGGGTATTGTGGCATATCCTCAGCCCAAAGCACATATTTAAGTCTAATGAAGAAATTAAAGTTTAGCATGTGCTTCAGTACTTTGCTGAATCAGGGCCATAATGCTGCCACCAGCCATTTTAACGCTGGATGGAGATGAGCTAAAGAATGTGTCTGGTGTCAGTGAAATTCCTTAGTGGCTCCCAAATTGGGTACGTTGTGTCCAGCCAGAAGAACTGAAGCCCCTTTCTGTACTGTGATTTTCAACTCTGATTAAACCATCTCAATATACATTCCCGAGGCCACTGATGTAATAGATTCCTTCCAGAGAAAACACTGCGTAAAGCAACACTGCCAGGAAATGGGAGCCCTCACACTCGGTGCCTGTATTTATTGTAAATATCCTGACTGAAGTCTTTTGTGCGGTAGTTTGAGAAGAAGCTTGTTGTTGTCACTCTCCTCAACTGCACCATTGTCCAAGTCTGGAAGGAAATTAGGATCTCATCTGTGGTGAAAAAAATCCATCTTAGATAAAGAAACGAAATACAGTAAGGGCAAAAATAGCCTGAAAATGGGTTTACAGTGAGAAAGTAAGTTTCCTGGAGCTCTTGTCAAAATAATCTTCATCAACAAAGGACTCTTAAATGCTAGGGGATTTTAGCTCTTTTTTTCTGTAATAGTAGATTCAGTACACCAATGCTCATTTACCAAACGTGATGCTCCCCCTGACCCTATTGTCACAACATCACCCTCAACCCCTTGCTTCAGACAAATTCAGCAGCTTTGCAGCTTTCTGTGGAAGGAGCCAGCTCACCTCACTCTTAGGCATTTCCCAGAAGCAGCGAAATTCAAGGGAAGTTTTGCAGCTGAGCAGGATAAAACTCTTGAGTGTTTGTGGTAGGCACTCTACCATAGCTGTACCACAGGCTCGAGAGCTCTTCTGCTGGAATCAACAAGCCCCTTGTCTCAATACTCCAAATGTGCAAAGCTCCTTTATGAATTAAGCAGCTAAAATACATACAAAAGAAGCAGCCAGTTTGTTGGCATACTAATAGTATTAAATGTCATTATACTGTTAAGCATCAAAGATACTGAGCTTGGACCAGAGTCCTGCCCTGCTGGAACCAGTTAGTGACTGCAGTCTAAGGCATCTGGGCAGGCCAGCACTAACCAGAGGTGCACATCTGCTGTCCGTGCCTGGCTGTGAGTATACAGCCACAGCTCTATGCAAGAGACCATCCACAGCTACTTTCAAGCTACTACCGAAACTTGTGGGTCTTCCTATAGACCTGACCGCTTGCCAGATTCTCATTAAGATGTCAGAGCTAAAGACAGATTGTCATGTAAAATGAGGGGCAAGGATGGGGCTCAGCCCCACCACAAGAGGCTCCAGCCATTGTCCCTGGGGACAACTGGACATGCTGCTCCTGGGATGATAACTCCTGTGGTGACTGTGGACCAGCTGCCCCTGCCCTATGACTACTGACGGGCCTCACCTGGTAAAAATTATCACAATGCTAACGAAAGAGCACAACTATTTACCAAAATTGAGAGTGGAATATCTTAGTGAAATCACATGGCTTACTGTGCCTTTTGGTTTTTGATAAATCCCTCAGCGAAAACATAGGCAATGTCTCACCATAAGTACCTTTCTAATTAAACTGAGAACATACTACATTTATTCCTCAATGTCCAGTGCTCTTTCTCCTGGGTGCAATTCGTGGTGCTGGGTTTGCTCTATGAGCTCCTTGTGTGGCTTGGTTAACGGCTGCCTCGGAGCACGCTCCTTTCTCCTCCAGCCATTACAGCAGCAGAGACCGACGGGATGCTGTGTGAATGACTTCCTGAAGCCAAAGCTTCAGGCTGATAGAGATTTGGGCAGTTCTGTCTTACTGGAGTTAACTCCCCTGTTGAGCCAATGAAACGTGTATGTTGAAGTTAGCAGAGAGTGTAACGCTAAGCAGTGTGAGTGAGAACCAGGAGGCTGCATACCTATCTTAAGTAAGGAAACCAAGCTGGTGACTGTCAGAGGACACGTTTCCTTTCACAAAAAAAGTATGGAGTGAGTCAGTTGCTAAGGAAGGAAATACACCCCTTTTGTTTTCCTTTCACAAAAAAAGTATGGAGCCAGTTGCTAAGGAAGGAAATACACCCCTTTGCCACCTTTTTTTCTTTCTATCTGAGAATCACATCTACATGTCAAATGATGACGAGCGACAACCCTACCCTTCCTTCTACAGCCTCCTGGCAACATAGGAAATGTGGCTTGGTTGCCTAGAGAGATGGAAGTCATGAAGATGTGGAACGTCTGAGGCCTCTTCTCTCTGGATTCCTTCCACGGTGTTTTACAGATTCTACCATCGTCTTCCCTCGCCCATGGGAGATGGGTTATGATGTGGCAGAGAACGATGCTGTCACACAGCTGGGTGAAGCTAAAGGGCTGCACCTTTGTGTGCAAATACCAAAAAATCCTTTTTCAGGAAGGCAGAAATAAGGAGGGACTGGGAGACCAACTCAAAAATATTCTTGGGTTTTTGTGGTTTTGTGATGTTTCTTCGTTCTCCCAGGTGTCTCATTAAAAATTAATTAAAATGAGACAATTAGCTGCTACTGAGAATTTACAATGCTGCTGCATCAAAGTACTTTGGAGTACTTACTAAATAACAGCTGAGTAATTGGTACCTATCTCTACTGTCTGTCACAAAGACAATGGATATGGCGAGGGTCCTGGAGAGATATGGTCTTTATTGAAGAAAGGAAATTAATGTTTAAACAGGCTAATTATAAACAACATATATAAATTAATATGATTAGCAGTAGCTGCACTGGCTTTTTTTTCCTTCTGCTTCCTTGCATATAGTTTTCTTCCGGTTGGCTGTAGAATGGGTTGCCTGGTGATCAAATAAGAAAAGGCAGAAATAATATTCCTTTCACAAAACCACAGTCAAAAGGTCCTTGTGCTTCTTAAAAATGGAAAATGTGGATACATGTCATCTGGAAACCACTGCCTGACAGTGGTTGCAGGACAGTTGCAGCTTCTTCCATGCGTCCCCTCTAACCTTGCTGCTTCTCCTGTTACTGCTCGAGCAGAATTCAGGTCTTGACTACTGTCAGGACCAAAACTATGAAGTCCAACATTTCCCATGTCGAACCTACTGGGCACGCACAGCCAGTCCTTGTGTGTGCTGCACCCACATCCTGGATGGGGTCCCCCTTGGGCACATGCATGTTTGATCCCTGCAGGCAGAGCCACCAGCCTGGCCTGCAGAGAGTCTGCCAACCCTCTACTTTGAGCGGTGATTTACTGCTTTTCCACGTGTGCAGCATGGTATGGCTGCTTCTGCCTCCCCGGCTCTCTGCTTCTGGGTGGCAGGATTTCACCCCAGGAAAAGGAGGAAAGAATAAAAGCTGTAAGGCAGGAGAGCGGCAGGAGAGAATTTCTGATTAACTCTTTTTCACAGACTACATTTTTATTTGAGACTATACCAATTCCAGTTTTCATAACAATGCATTTTTCCTTTGACAAGTGCTTATTTCATTTCGTATAGTTGTCTAAATAGTTATCACACTGCTAATGTTTCCAGCCAGAAATTACTCCCCAATGTGCCAGATCCAGACCTTCCTGTAATTTGTGTATGTAAATTCAGATTATTATTATGTTCACATGTAATACTACAGGTAACAAAATGAAAGAGCAGATACAAATTATCTGCATAAAAATCTGCATAAAATATTCACATATGGAAACCTATTTTTTCTTGTTTGTATAAATGTCTGAACATGTAAGATCTATCAATCAATCTCATTTGTACCCATACAGCTCAAAGCATATCATATTTATTGTGTGAGTCCTAACATCATCTTCCAGTAGTTCATAAAATATGACCTCTGCTAGGAGCTGATCGGAATTCAGAACTGTATGATCATTTGGTTGCTACTGTGGGTCTAAAATGTCTTTTTTTTTTTTTCCTGCTATGAACTTTTCTCATTTAACAGCCAACTATAGTGATCTGGGAATTAGCAGCTGAGGACTGTTCAGCACTGCAGGATACTTAATGCAATTAGCAAAGTTAATAAAACGTTGGACAGGTGCCTTATACCGGGGGAAAAAAGGCGTTGCTCTTATTTGCTCAGGATCAAACAGTTACATTACCTTGTTTCTTTTAAGAAAGCATTTCTTCTTAAAATGGAATGAAATAAAGAACAAACTCAGTGATTGACCTGTTATTGGCTGAATTCTACAGTAAGCTTCCCTGTTTTCTACTTTCAGGAGAACAGCTTCAGGAAACAACAGGTACTTACTTGCAGAGGGGCACAGAAACAAAAGGTACACTGAGATGGGCAAAGCCTGAAGAGGATTACCCTGGAATATCTAAGGAACAAGTTGAAGCCAGCTCTGAACCATCTACCTTTAATAACGGGTGGAGGATGGGAAGTATAACAGAGGTCAGAGAGGAGTAAGTATACTGTTCCTCCTCTTTTTGACAAAGCTGATCCTTGGAAATCACACACTTACCAGCTTAACACCTGGAAAGATGGTAGAAAAACTGAGTCAATGAGAGACAGCTGAAAACTACTGAGCTGTAGAACTGGGGGGAGGAGAAGACTCCTGCTGCTAGGTCCATGAAGCATAAGAAAAACAAGAATGTTGCCAATAAGGTAAGTGTGCAAGGCTACTTGTGTCTTCACTCAAGAGCTCACAAACTGGAGGGCTCCTCCATTTAGGGTGGATGTTTTCCTGCGTCTGTCCTTGAAGGAAAACTAAACTAGGTAGTTCTCTGAAGTTATTTCTATGTTGGTTTTAGAGGAAGATTGGGAAGTCTGAGTGAGAACCTGTAATTATGATAGGTTTTTAAAATAAAAAAGTTAATATTTAGAGAAAAGACCTTAAGAGAGAAATTGCGGAGTCAGCCTGTCAGGCTGCTTGTTCTCTGGTTCAAGCCATGTTGTTCCAGTTTGTGTTGATTTTGTGTTTCCCTCACCTCTTCTATATTTATATCCTTCTAAGAAAAGATTCTACCATGGCTGAGGCGAACCTGGAGGAAAGGATATTCTTAGCTTCTTCATCCCTGTCTTGCCTCCTAAGCCATCTGCTGCAGCGGCATCTATGCTCAGGGAATACACACAGCTGCCTCTGACATTACACCTTCCCCATGCCTTTGGTCTCTGAGGATCCCAGCTGAATCAAGAACAGAAAGCAGGCATATGAAAAATAGTGGCTGGAAGACACAGGATCGCTTATCTCTGTGATCATGTAGGCTTCCCCGAGCAGCCATGGGGGTATTAGAGGGTGAGCAAAAACCCAAAGGGGCCCAATCAAAGGCAAACCAAGGATGCCCCGTGCCACGCACAGCTTGTGAAACCCCCCCGTCCGCTTGTGTCCCTCAGAAATCTGCAGAGCACAGTTGCAAAAACAAGGAGCATTTTACTGTTCCTGCTGAGGAAAAGGCAGAGATCCTTGTGCAGAGGGTTGGTGTCTGTATGCAATTCAGCGTGCCTCTAGCTGTCTTTAAGCTGGGCCTGCAGAGCCACCCTCTTGGAGCTGAGCTTGCCAGACTGGAGGGCTAGTTTGTTCCAAAGGGAAAACCTGCATGGGGACAGGCTTGGAGCATGGGCTTGAGGCCAGAATTAATGCTGATGTAGCCCCAGTCTCTGGGTAGAGCTACTGTTTTACTCTTTGCAGGGGTGCAAAGTAATTCTCAGTCCACAGGTGTGATGTCGGTACCGCTGGTAAATATAACATGGGAGCATGACTTATCATTGTGGGCTTGAGCTGGGAAGTTGGTCTTCTTGAAAAGACTGTAGTCACTTGCCTTCGCTTAAAACAAAAAGTTGATAGAAGCTGGTGGCTGAGATCCTGGACCGTGCAAGAGGAGCGGGCAGGACATGCTCTCTTTTGGGGGTGAGGGAGCTCACTTCCAACCTGCATTTTGTGTTAACACACAGGAATGCCCAATCCCTCAGACACTGCCTGGGCTGACGTATGGAGAGAGGTACAAATGCGCAGGCTGTCTGCTGCTCCCCTCCACAACCCTGGGCTAGGAGAATTCCCTAATCCTGCTTATCTGAAGTATTTACACTCCTCATAGTGCCCAAGTGTCAGCAGGCATGGCACAGCTGTGTTTCAGCTTTGAGTCATAGGGTGAAAGAAGTCTGGTCTGGGACCTGTAGTGACTAGAAATCATTACCTTGTGTTGGCTGCTTGTCCTCTGCAAGATGAATTTGTGGGCTTGATCCATTTTCCCCACATACATGCATAAAACACCCACACATCTGGCTTGTATTAGCGTGTCCTCATTGGCAATTTCTCTAAAGACAAATCAAGCTGGGGAGAACTGGAGTGTTTTAACCAGCTGCAGCTCACCTGGCCCATTGAGAGCACAGGTATAGCGAAGGAGCAGCAGAGGGGGGGTGCTGCTCCCACTCATCCTGCCAGGACATCCTCTGTTGCCATCCTAAAGCGGTGCCGTGCTCCTGTGTAATAAGATGGCCCTTCCCCAACATTTGCGATAACCTTTCATTTGTGTAAGTTGGATGTTTTGTTCTCCCTTCCTACAAGCGGTCCAGTCATTTTGCTTTCCAAGGACATGCACTTTAGGAAGTAAGAAAACAAACGTTGCCCCTTATTTTCACCTGCTGTGAGCCAAAAGCGGCCATTGAAATCACAGGTCTCTAAACGCGGGGTTCCCAGGAGCAGGGTCCTGGGGATGCGGGGGCCTCTCCCGCAGCTGGGGGTCGGATCCCGCAGCAGGGCACGATCCGGCCGCGGTTTCAGCAGGAGGCCGCGGGTCTACGC
>NW_008796044.1:14105329-14110547 GCF_000699145.1 Aptenodytes forsteri
CCGCCCGGCTCTGCCACCTGCTCCCTGCGGCGCTGCCCCGGCTCCCGTCGGGGGCTGCGGGAGCGTCGCCTCTGCGGGCTGGTCCCTCCTGCCGGGATGGGGTTTGGGAGGGAGCTCCCTGGTCGTGTCGCGGCGAGTGTCCTGCCTTCGTCCCTGTTAGGAGTCCTAGGCTGGGGGGGCTTGCAGTTGGACTCCCAAACATTTGTTTCAGGGTAGGACTTTACCAGTATCAATCTTGGAGTTATTTTCTTTCAGCTAAATTTAATTTAAACTGACTCAGCGGTTGTAAGAAGCTCAGGGGAAAATGACAGTTTGAGGATTGTTTTCTTTACCATAGGTTTAAAGACCTCTCTCTGTATATTCAGTAATGATTTCTTTTTGTAAAATAATTCTGTTGTGCTCTATTTACTCCTGGAATTTAGCAGTCCTCCAAGACAGACAGGCTTGTTAGAGGCTGAAATAATCAGCTCCAAGGCAAATGCAGTGCCCTTGGTTGTAACAGGTGCAATGTGCATATTCTTATGAACAATGAAATGGTTTCAGCATTCAGGTTTATTTGTATGCTGTGCATTTCTGTGACTCTGAAGAAATTGTCATGCTATGTTATGTCAAAGATGCGCTTATAGTGTGAGCGTGTCCATGGTACCTAATTAACAGGACATGGGAGCAGCTGCACAGACCCTGTCCGTCAGTGATGGCTTTAACACCCAGGGTATTCCCGGGTGACACCGTATAGCTTGGGGTGTTTGGTGGCTTGTGTTGAGAACCCACGCTGGGCACTGGTCCCTCAGCGATGCTCTGGCACAGCGTGAAATACTGGGAGATAAGGGGGAAAAGAGAAGTGCAGAGGAGGAACCGTTTGTGCTCGGATTGTATTCTCTAGACTTGATGGTCCTTTAATACAGTTCCCTGCCCCTGTGTTTTCTGAGTAGGGTGGTGGTGGCACATCTTGTGTTGTTATTGAAACCTAAAATACTGACGCTTATATTCCACAGAAGAAATTTCCTGGGCAGGTATTTCATATATGAAAAGTATGTCATTGTTTTAGTAGCTTCATGGGCTCCTTATTTAAGGCAAAAATCCAGAGTGACACCACATTTGTAATTGACGTAATGGGAGTCATTCAGGAGTTAGAGCTGTAGATCAGAAGGAAATTAGACTGGAATTTAAGTATTGCTCTCAAGCCAATATAGCACAAAAGGTGTATTCCAGCAGTCCTTACCCAGGTTCAGCTTCTGCTGTGGGATAACCCTGCTCTGTGGTGCAGCCAATGGCACCTCCTGCCTGGAGGTGTCTCTGCCCTTCTCGGCACTGAAAGATGCGCTTTGCTGGCGCTCTGCTTTCCAGGACTCTTTAAATCTCACTTATTTTGTTAGGGATGGGAGGAGGAGTGGACTGCATGTGTAGGATGGGGAAGGATGACTGGGTAAAGTGGTGAGGATGGGGAGTGCATTCATTTGTTACCCTCCGGCTCTTTATAGATTACAACAAAGAAATGGTAGAGCAAAGGAGGAGTCAAGGCTCTAGCCAAGGGAAAGTGCCTGGCAATGAGGTCTATTAGAGCTGTCCTCCTGGGTGATACTAGTGGAGACACCAAACAAAGCAAAGGCGCCAGAGATGTTTCAAAGGTCTTAGCTTATTGTCAGAGATGCTCTGAGACTGCACAGGCTTGGAGTTACGCCTTGTAGCTTACCCCATCGTGAGAGACGGTGCTTCTTCCTCCAGGAAAATGGTGAGAAAGAAAGCCACAGTGGTGTCTTTTGGGGCATTCAGTCCTCTCCAGAGGGTGTCCCCAGTGGTGGGGTCTGCCAGCTCATGCTGATGAGTTGCAATAGCAGTGAACTTTGTGTTGTTCTGTAGTACCTACAAACCTTGGGACAGCAAAGCGTCTTGCAAAGGAGGTGGAGAAACAAAACCAGCATTTCTACTGCTGTGTTAACTTCCCTTGGACATCTTACAGCCTCACCCAGCGATGTAATTCCATCCCTCGTGGTTCTTGGTTTATGGCAGGTGAAGGTAGGAATACGCTTCTGCCTCCTCTGAGGCACGGCATGTTGTATAGCTCTAATTCAGCCAACCATGGAAGATAATTACCTTGTTAACCCTTTGTAAAGTGCAACTGATACAGCTCCCTCTGGCTTAAGTTAAGTGGTGTGTACTGTTAAAATACAGCACACATCTCAAAAGCCATTAGTTGAGGAGAAAACATGTCTATTGTACCATCAAGTCAACTTCACCTAATGATGTTCAATTGAAAGGATTTAAAGTGTTATTTAATCAAATTTGGGGACAATAATCTTAAAGGAGTCTTTAAAAATTTTTAGAAATAATTAGCAGCCTTATTTAGCATCTTGGGCGATTTACACTGGTGAGAGAGTGATTCGTCCTTTTCACATCGCTGGCGAAGCGTGGTGTTGCTGTGAGTAAGCTGAATAATGTTTACAGATCTGCTAAAGCAATGAAGCTTTGGATAGTGGTCCTTTAATCGCCTGAGGCTTTTCTCGCTATACATGCTTGTTTAACAGAGTTTTGAAAATCATCTCTGGAAGCCAGTTATTTGTTTATGCTGCAGATGCTGATCTGGTCAGGGCTGTGTCCACGCTGTGGTCCTGGATATAGCTTGAAGCGCTCTGCTCTGCAGGAGTGTGTCTGTGATCATGTGGAGCTCAGTGCACGCTAATGCTGCAGGTACCTACTCTTGCCGTGCTGAGCTCACCTGTGCAAAAGGAGTGCTGTGTCCTCACTCCACTGACTTTTGATGCACCTGCAGGAAATGAGTCAAGGTGGGGTTGATGCAAGAGCAGAGACTTCTGGACACTCCAGCATGGGAGACTCATAGCCCCAAGCCATTAGCTAGGCCAGGAGTTTAGCAGGATGTAAATTGAGTTAGATGTTTCAAATAGCTAAGATGAGAGAGAGCAGCCTGTGCTTAAAATGAACAAGGCTTTAAGGGGGATCCAATGCCTTTTGCTTAGTATTGTTGCTCTCTGATACAGAGTTAGGAGAAGATGCTTTCTAGGTGCTGCTGATGGCATATGGTGTTTGTGAGGACTGGGTGGCACTGCCTGTCCTCTGAGAAAGACCTGTTCTCTCACAGTAGACAGTTAATAAATGAAGGAATTGATAGTAGCAAATGAATTCATAATCATAAGTTTAAACCTGTGTGGCGAGTTCCTTAGTAAACTTCATCTATTCTTTTTTCTCATTTCCTTGCTCAAGGACTGCTCTGCCTGTGGAATAGTAGTTCAAATGCTCTGGGGTGCTTCGTTCTAATAGCATCGCATTGGTGGTTAGAAATGTTTTGTCTAAGCAAACTCACTCCGGACACTCTTCCCACCTGCAGGTTTCTTCAGGGATGCAGAAGCTTAGCAGGTGTGTAGCAAAGGTCTTTCCTTTGCTGGTCAAATGTTTGCTTATGTCCTAAATACAACTTCTGGGAATTTGTGTTTGTTTTGGAGCTGGGGAACACTTTTCTCTTTTACCCTTTTTATAGATTCAGAGGATTTAAGCATATGATTAACATTAAACGTGTGAATATTCTCCCCGGACTCATTTTTTGGATCAAAGGCAGATTGCTCAGTGTGTTGAGAGGATGGAGCCCACAGCCACTAAATGCAGGGAGCTGATCTGCCGCTATGCTTGTCTAAGAAGAGTATATGATAGGAGTACTTTGGATTTATGTCTGTCTGTGCCCCAAATCCCTCTGCTAACTGCTGTCTTGATGTTCCTTATCTACAAAGTGCTTACAAGCATTAAGAAACCTTTGTGATGCTGCTGAAACATGTTGTTATCCTCATTTTCCAGAAGGAGATGCTGAGAGAGTTTGGTGATCTGCTGAGGCCGCTGTGGGTTATGGACAAAGCTGGGCATTGAACTTGCAGCTTTTAATTCCCAGCCCCGTAAGGCAGGGGCAGCAGCACAGCTCTCTGGCAGTACTTGGTTAAACATTGCCATCTTCCACACGATCAGAATGCTCCCCAGATTTCCATCCCAACACAAAGGCTTCTCGTATGGTCTACTGGATCAGACGCCAATCCAAAATACAGTCTGTCTGCAGGAGTGAGCAGTGTCCTCTTAAGGGAAAGAATCTCAGAGAAAATTTTGTATCCGTCCTGGCTGTCAGTCTTGCTGGATGTTGCAAGGAGAGCTGCTGTGTCTTGGAGCAAGGAGTCTTGACTCCTGTAACCTCAATGGTTGGAGCTTAGAGAAGGGGGGATTTTTCCATCTTCTCTCCTCTAAGTGCAGTGATTCTTGATTTCTCCCTGATTTAAAAATACTCAGAATGCCTCTACAGAGCAGAGCGCCTGACTCTAGTCATATAAATATAGACAAGCTAGGTGTGTATGCCTGTGAGCTGGCAAATAAATCAGTTTCCAAGTCTGAAGTTTGCATCGTGTCACTTTTGGCTCTGAGTTGTTTGGTTTTTTTTCTTCCTGGGTTTTATTGTGCTTCATTTCCTTAAGTTAGAAGAATTTCTCAAAAGAGAACAGGCAAACTTCAAATGTGGAGGAACGTGCTTTACGCTGATCTTGCACAGCTGCGCTTGTGCAGGGCAGCACGGAGGTGAGAGGCTGGTGCCTGCCTCCCTTGCTGCTCTGCCCTTTGTCACTAAGGCCCTCCTGGACTGCTGTGGGATGCCGGGGTCTTGGGAAGCTGCGCTGGCCAGGCAGGCTCGTGCTGGATTCAGTAACCGTGACAAAGGCAAGTTTCCATGTGTTTTGAAGTTTTCTTTTAGGAAATACAATTCATCAAAATCCAACGTTTTGTAATATAAGGCAAATGACAAATTTGCAACAATTCATAGAATCGTAGAATGATTTGGGTTGGAAGGGACCTTAAAATATCATCTAGTCCCACCCCCCCTGCCATAGGCAGAGACACCTTCCACTAGACCAGATTGCTCAAAGACCCGTCCAACCTGGCCTTGAACACTTCCAGGGATGGGGCATCCACAACTTCTCTGGGCAACCTGTTCCAGTGCCTCACCACCCTCATAGTGAAGAATTTCTTCCTTGTATCTAATCTAAATCTCCCCTCTTTCAGTTTAAAGCCATTACCCCTTGTCCTATCACTACAGGCCCTTGTAAAAAGTCCCTCTCCAGCTTTCTTGTAGGCCCCTTCAGGTACTTGAAGGCTGCTATAAGGTCTCCCTGGAGCCTTCTCTTTCCCAGGCTGAACAACCCCAGCTCTCTCAGCCTGTCTTCATAGGAGAGGTGCT
>NW_008796044.1:14112807-14143034 GCF_000699145.1 Aptenodytes forsteri
GTGATGCCAATAAGGTCGTAGCCCTGCAGGCGTGTGCATGTCTCTAACTCCTCTTGTTTATTCCCCGTTGTTTGCATAGAGGCATTTAAGTTGGGCCCCCGATGAAGCTGACTTACTGGCTGGAGTGGCTGGGATTCCTTTGTGCTGCCCTTCAGGCGCTCTCCTGCTGACCCGTGATCCTTCTCCAGGCTCTGGGCACCTATTGCTGGCCCTGGCATCAAACTGGTAGGAGTGGGATGGATTGAGGTTTCCCTCCCCCAGGAACTTTAGTTTAAAGCCCTTTTCACCAGCTTGGCAATTCTCGAGTTTCCCGCAGGATAGGCGTCTGGTGTACCTGCATGTACAAACATGCGTGAGGGACGGACGAGCCCTAATTGGGAATTTACTACCTTTATGTGCTTTGTGAACGAACCACAACCATCCTGAGCTTTTGCATGTACATAATGGCATCTTTCCCTCTTTCCTTTTATCCTCCATAGGGAACCTGTGTTCTTCTGAACTAATGTTCTCTTCCATAAATGACCCAATCAGCCTTCATCACTGCTCGTTAGATCAGAAACTTCATTAGTTAATAGCAGTGCTGTTCTTCCTTTTTGTCCCTAGTACAGCTAAGCTCATGGCATTTACAAGCAGACTTGTTAGTCATTAATATTCTTTGTTTTCTTCATCTTTGGCTTCAGAAAAGAAGGTCTTTCATCTTTTGCCTTGCTTTATTTTTTAGAAGCAGCCAAGTTTGACTGGAGGAAAAAAGAAACCAAAAAAACATTTCTCTCCTGCTTTCTTATAAGCTTCCAAGCAGTCTCCCCTGCTGACTTTGTACTTTCCCAGTAGACAAACATTGACTTTGTTTTCACAGAATATAGCTGGTTTATTTTTTTTCTTGGTTTACCTTTTTGGTTATGCCTCAGCAGCTTGACAGGAGAGGATTAATTAGCAGCGAGTGTCTATTTTGCTGAAATTCTCATTCTTTCCACAATTTTTCCATCGGGTTTGTTGTACCTGAAGTCAAGTTGGTATAAAGAGAACATAAGCACGTGTCTAAACTTAGAAAAATTGTGAAGGGTTTCCCTGGTTTGGAGCTTAGAAGGTTACTGCAATTGGTCTGTTGATTCTTGCTCTTTTGTTTAAAAGAAATCAAAATGCCGATACCCAGGAATATGTTTTAACTCTGCCTACCTGGGGTGAAATGTGCATGGGCAAGTACAACAATAAACCGTGTTCCTCAGTTGGGGAAGGCTTTCTCACCACTAAATGCTCACTACTTGTAAATGGTCAAATCCTTCGCTAATCTGCAGTGCTAACTAAAAGGAAGATACAGAGGCACAGCATTTGATCTCTGTGATCATATGGAATCTCACAGCTCATTTCTGAAGAGCCGGACCAAAACCAAAAAAACTTCTGGCCTGGGCTATGTGTTTTGTTCTTGAGGTTCATTAAATGCTTTTTTGATTGTGCTAGCAGTTCATATCCATTCTGCTCAGGTTTCCTCACTCCTAGCTCTGATGCAGTGCATATCGCAGTGCGATCATTAAGTGTGATTACCACATTTTTGACCTATTTAAAAGTCTCTGGCTGTGAAATTCCAAAGATTCTAATTTAAGCTATAAAACAGACTATTAATGTGCCATCGCTTACACATTTCAAGGCTCATTTCCTGATTAGAGCAATTTTGAATGTGTATGTATAGTCTGCTCCAATGCACGTGTATAAACATCATATACCATGTACAGCCTGGTCATCTGGGCTTGGGGCTCAGTTCCACGTATCTTCCACAAATTAAGGCAGATAGAAGAGAGAGCCACAAGTGCAAGAAGCTGCAATGTTCCGCATTGGTGCAGGCAAAAGGCCTCATGCTTTCTGTGGGGCTGGAGCTCAGGAGAGGGTATAGGAATGAGGATCATCCAGGGGTATAGAAGTCAGGCAAGAGAACAGACTTCAGGAACATCTTCACACAGTCCCTTGCTCTGCCCTGTGGACTGGAGAAGGTGCCCTCTGAAAGCATCAGGGCTCAGCGGCCATCCCTGGGTTGCTGCCAGGGGACTTTAGCTGTACTGAAGCTGGAACACAGGCAAGATGCTACATGTACTCAGTGGGTTTGCAGAGAACAAAGATGGCTGTTGAGATCTTCCAGTCTTTCCCATCACTTCATTCAAATCGGTCATCTTGTTCATGGAACTGAAACTCTGCAGAGCTTCCTTATCTGCGTGCATAGAAGGGAGTTTGGGGTTACAGTTACATGGGTCACTTACGATTCGGCCGTTAGGATGACACAGTATGAAATAATTCACCAAGGTTACAGGTGCAACTGCAAACAGTGGATCCAATAGAGAAATTCAGTTTGAAAGATCAAGAGCATGTGAAAGTGTTGTATAAATTATCCTGTGACCCGGTCACTGCGTGAGGCCTGAATCAGCGAGGCACTTCTGTGCACACTTATATTGAGTCTAATCCTGGGGAGGACATAAAGAAAAGCCTGCGTCTCACTAAGTTTCATAGGATTAGTTCTGTGCTTAAAACTGCATCCAGAGATTTCTTCCTGAGCTGGGAGCACGCTTAAAGCGAAGCATGTGGCTGGCTGAGCTTGGTGCCGTGTTCCGGAGGGGCTGACCCTGCAGTCCCAGCATCTGTGGTTCCGGCTTTCACGTCTTTCAGAAAGCACTGTAAACCCTTGGGTTTGGGTACGAAGCCTCAATATAGAGGGGCTGACCCTGCAGTCCCAGCATCCGTGGTTCTGGCTTTCACGTCTTTCAGAAAGCACTGTCCCTTGGGTTTGGGTACGAAGCCTCAATATCTTTGTGTTGTCTTTCCACTTACAGACTGGGTGTGCTTTTTACTGGAGTAGCAGCTTGTTCCCATCTCCTTCCTGCAATCTAACCACTGCAATCCAGTGGTATTAATAGTTGGAGATGTTTGGGGGTCTCTAACACGACCCCCACTGTCACCTGGTCACAGACACAGTGGGGTCCTCTGTTCTTCTCAAAGGTTGTGGTAAGGTACAATAACTATTGACAGAAAAGGGGGGCGGGGGGCGGGAGGAAAAGTGAAAGAAAGGTGAAGGAGTGGATTATTGACTTACCCTTTTGGGTCATGGCACATGATCATAGTCCTGACCTGACAGAATCAAGTAGTTCTGTACTGAAGTTGGGTTTTTTGTTTGAGGTGGTTGTTTTATGGGCTTTTTGGTGTGGTTTTTTTTTTTTAATCAGTTTGTCATTTTAATAATGGTTACTGTGTCAATCACATCCAACACAAGTGAGGAAGCAAGCAAGGTGGAAGATCAGGGCTTGAACTCTCTTTACTTTGCTCTCTTTAAAATACATTGTCATGACAAATTGATATGTATATTAAACTTGTAAACTCGCAGATATTTTAAATAGTTGAATAATTTGGGGCATGTGAGCAGTTCTTCAGAAGTCAGTAGGGACAGTATCTGAGCATTTGCAGATTAATGCTACAGGCTGTTAGCTATTTTCCCACTGCCATGTCGAGTACTTGGCTCTTTAGTCCTACATGAGCTGTCAGATATGCATGTCTGCCTCCGTGTGAGATCAGCAGTGATTTTTATACATGTTTGGGATGCAGGATGAAAGCAAGGTCTGGAGTAGGACAAGATGAGATGGACCCTTCTCTTTCAGGACCTGGGGGCGAACTTTGGCGTAGCTGAACCACTCATGCCTCATGCACACAACATGTAAGAGGTGAGAACCAGGCGATAGGCCATGGTATTTGTCCCCGCTAAGGAGCAGTGTCTCTCGGCATTTTCTGTCCTGCTCCAAGGAGAGGAGGTGGAGGGAGAGATGCAATTAGTGCTCCCCATCTCCAAGCGCTGCTAGAGGACAAGGTTAGCAGCCTCTCTCGTGGCTGCTGCTGTGCCAAGACCTGGCCTGGAGGAGAGATTTCTGTTCGTCTCAGCCTCCGTTGAGACTGCCAGCGCAAGCCTTGTATACTCGTTCTGTGCATCAGGGACAGGATTTGTGCTTTTGTTCCTGGCACGTGCATATGTTAAACAGCATTTCAGATGTTCAGTGTGTATTGCTTTAAAACACCAGCAATACAAACTTTATAAAGGCAGAGTCACTGCCGTTTGTTACTCAGTTGCTGGAGATGATTTGGATCCTTTGGATCCTTCTGTCTGTCTCCCAGGTGAGAAGTTGGGCGTGAGGCTGGCTAAGCCCTGGTAGAAGATATCATTACATAGCGTACACAGCTGGGAGAGCATCAGCTTGTCGTTTGCAGTTCTCTTATTTCTTAATGTGATGTAGTAAATTACAAATGTACACACGCACCTACGGAGCGTTTCATTCATAAGCTGCCAGACGGCAGTGTGCGTTTTGAAATTGCTGGTTTGGGGTTTGTTTTTGTTTCCTAGGATAACTTCATTAACTGATATCAGGCGTTTCGTAAAAATAAATAGATCACATGAGAACCATGTGTCCATTAGTGATTCTGCTAATAAAAATTTGGTGGTTTTTTTTTCATTCTGTGAAAGACCTTCTGTGCAACAACCTTTTTGTTCTTTATGGCACAGTTGTTAGCTGTTACTAGGTCACTTCAGGAAGGTCATTATTTGTGAACTGACGTGCTGTAGGGCTTGGAAGTATGTGCCACCGCATCATGTAGGCCAACAGAAGTATTTGAGAGTATAGATTGTTAGGAAAATGTGCAAGAGGTTTGTATAAATAGGGACGGTTACGACTAAGTCCCTCTCGTGGCATTACTCATATGCCTCTCTCTTCTGGGGTGTAGCAGTGCTAACAGCTATCCAGTTTGTGTATTAAAGCAAGTATCTTCCAAAGTGGAACCACAAATGACAGCAGAATTATGATTAAAGGGCAGTCAGTACTGATGGTGAGCCCAGCATAAACTACAAGTCTGGCTGTGGTTAGGAGAATGTGCCCATCTAATAAGCAGCTTAACTTGGTGTATTACTGTGAAATAGAAAGAAGCATGAAATATGTGATGTGAATAGTAGGCTGGATTTCCCTGTCACTTTGTATTTATGTTCCTAGAGCTGCCCTGGCTTCGCCAGGGTTACTTCTGAATTACACCCAAGTGAATGAGAGGTGGATTTCTACTTCTCAACGCTTTTTTTTTTAATTTGGAAACAGCAGTATAATTTCTCTGTTGTAGCCCTAGATTTGAAGTTTTCATGTCAGATAAAATGCAGCCAGTAAGACTAATTGGTCCAAATGTTTTATTTTTCCTGATCAGATACTAACTGCTACAACTTCATTCACCTCCATTAAAGAAAATACATGTTGTTCCTTTCTCATTAATGGGAGTTGGATTGGACCATTAAAGGCCAATTTCAGCAGAGATATTAGCTACTAGGGCTTGATCCACAGCATTTTGCAGTCAATACATCAGCAATTGCTATCTACACAACAGCAGGTCTACAGGGGTTTGAGTGTCTTTGAGAGCGCTTGTCTTGAGTATCGCTTCTAAAGTTTTCTGAAATCAGTTAAATCGAGATAAATCCAGCGACTTGTTCGTGTCCATTGGAGTTGCTCAAAATTTATGTTCTTCGCTGAGAATAGACTGTGGCCTGCTGTGCTTGAATAGGGGAAATCAGGAGCTTTTCCCCTTGGACTGTAAATAGCCTGCCGAATGTTTGTATTCTGAAGGAGGTGTTCAACCAACCACTGAAACAGTATTTCCAAACTGCTTTAAATCACTTCCTAATCGTTTCTGTTGCAGATAGCCAGGTTTTACTTTTTGTAGGCTTTTACATGCATGAAGTTTCCTTTTAAGATTGTTGTGTCTCTCTCGCCTCCTCTCCTGGCAGGATTCTTTTCCTTTACAAGCCACATCCAAGTATCTCGGTGGTATGTTGTGGAAAGAAAAGCCTATTGTATAAGGCTGTGTGTATGGGTGTCTCAGCAAGTAGCACAAGAAATCTGAGGTTCTGTCTTGCACACCTTCTATCTTGATGTTTTGACAAGCCCCTTTTAAAAACTCTTATGGCAAGTGATTTTTATGAGCACATGTGGAGAGGAATGTGTAAAGTGCTTGAGATGGTAGGGACTGGGAAGACGCGCGACAACTGCTTTGTGTAAGATGATCTGTGTTCTGAGGAACAAATGGTGCATTGAGATGACAAATGGAGCAGCAGAGGTGCAGCTGGGCTCCAAGGGCTGTTCGATAGCGGAGGTACCGCCAAGCGGCTCAATGAGTCTTCTGCAGCGCTAAGAATAATAAAAATGCATTTGCTCTCAGCAGATGAAAGGATTTTGTATGCTGGTCAATATAAACAATTTCCTGTTTAGGTTTGAGCTTTCTTGTAAATTAATTATGTACGTCTCATTGATTTAATTAAATCGGGTTCCAGGGTCTTGATTTGCAGAGTTTTCTGATAGTGGTCTTATAACTAGAAGATTTTTAGGCAAATAAATGGCCTCTCTTTCACTTGCTGGGTGGAGTGTCTGGCAATAATTAGTGCATTTATCAAGGCATTCTTCCATGTTAGAGGCAGGCTGTTATCCACTTTTGATAGACGGAAACAGAGGGACAGTGAGATTATGGGGCTTGTCTAGAGTTATCGCTGTCAGCGAGCAAAGCGCAAGTGCAAGACTTGAGGTTTTGGTATCTTACCAGCTTGGGCTGGGAGTGCTGAAGTGATCCTCGCTGTTGGCACTGCGGGGAGCCGGTGCTGGTTTCTTGGCTTTCCACCTGGTGAGATGACATGTGGTAATGTTGCATCGCTCTGATTAGTTTTGGTTTCTCTCACTCAAGTTTGAACGTGTGTTGGCTTTCCTCAGTAGATCAAGAAGGAATTAATGCCACATTCTACTTAATTGTTCGTCAACAGCTAAAATCATGACAAAACTGTTCCACCCCAATTAGTAAAGCAGCAATTAGGAAGACTTAATTAGACTCAGACATCTGAAATCTTACTGTTTCCTGGGCCTGGGAATGCTGTAGCAGACCAGCACGTGCAGCAAACTTTGCTTAGTGTTAGCCCTGCACTAACGAGCAGAATCACTCGTTTCCTCATTTAGAAGTATTTGACTTTAAGTTAATTAGACCAGACATCTGAAATCTTACTGTTCCTGGGCCTGGGAATGCTGTAGCAGACCAGCGCGTGCAGCAAACTTTGCTTAGTGTTAGCCCTGCACTAACGAGCAGAATCACTCGTTTCCTCATTTAGAAGTATTTGACTTTAAGATGTGAAAGTATGTCAAGGAGGTGACTTTTAAATCATGAAAACTTGTGTTTCAAGACTCAGACAATATCTGATTTTTGTTTATATGTATCTTCTTATTTCTGCTAATTACTGTGTCAAGTCACTAGTTTAGCAAGGCCAGCTTAAAAGATAAACGACAGTAAAATCTTGGGAAGAAGAGAATGGTTTTCTCCTACAACAGGACCAGAGGAATTTGTACCCGTGAGTTAGATTTGCAAACCCTCTGACCCTGCCTCCCGTCACTGGTATTTTTTTCATAAAAACAAATACACTGTCAATGCAAGTCACTGTTTCACCAAAAGGGTCGTTTACCTTTCATAAAAAATAATAAAGAGCTATATAAATATTCTCCATATGCTGCTACTGGATTGTATTAGTGAAATACGTCAGTGTTTGTGGCGTGTGCAGTCTCACATTTTATGACACCACTTGAAAAATGTGAGACATTAATATGAGTTATTTGGAAGATGGTGACAAGACTATTTGACATAGCTGTGTCTTAAACAGCATTTTCAAGCATACAGTGGGGAGAGAAAAGCATGTGTAACCAGGCATCGCCAGTGCTGGAGTAGCAGACTTCAGCCCTGTGCTACTAGAAAGATGGCTATGGGGCTTTCCAGTTTGCTGGATTTGTTTTTCCAGTGTGACCTGTGGGACCGAGTGCTTACAGGGACCAAGCAGATGGCTATGAAGATGTTTTCTGCATGGCTTCCAGAGATTTGAAAACAGGTTTTTTTACAGCTTATGTAGCATTGGGTCTCCACCATACCTAGGTATTTCCTATCCATGGCTTTACTGAGCTTCTCGGATCATCTGCATGTTGCCAAGACTTACTGCGGAGCTCAGTAGTAGAAATGTAGACACAGAAGAATCTAAGAAAGGTTATCTTTGACCTCTTAAGCAACTTAGACTTTCACCTGACAGTGTTGGCTACCGCAGAGTGAACCCTGGTGCATCTGGTGCCTCACACACCTGAATGCAGCTGTTTGTGTTGGTGACCAGAGCTGGGTTTTTCCGAGCCAGAAGAGCAGGGGTGATCCGGGGCAAACTGGGTTTGGGTTTGCGTTATGGAACATGCCGTGGGTGGCTGAGGAAAAGGTTACCCTAGGCGCCCTTTCCTCTGAAGCGATTGTACTATGCCCTCCCGATCCAATACAACAACAGGGACGATTGATAGTAAAGAGCAAGGAAGAAGCAGCTTCTGCCTGCATCTTTTTATGATTATATCTAGTCCCTGAGCCTTCACTGTATTATCTCCTTAAATCTGTGTGCCTGACAATTTTGCTTTAGCGCAGTTGAATGTATTACTGTCCTGGGTTGCAAAACAAAAGCAAGCACTTGCAAGCCTGCCGCAGGCTCCCTGGGAGGATTTGCAGTAAACCTCCCAACGTGCAACTGCCCGCTTCAGTTCTCCCTTTTCACATAGCTCTTTTTCGAAGAGTGAACTATTGCGAGGAGAAGTTGCTGTATGCAAATTTGAGATGAAACCTTTTGTCTTTCCAACATTTTCTATTTGCATTGCTCAAAAAGCGGTTGCGGTTTCCCAGCTTTGGACTCTGGCTGTGAAAACGCCCCGGCTGAGGGCTGGGAGTGGTGATGCATTGCGCGGTGTCTCCAGGTACAGCGTTCACGAAGCAGCGGGTGACGGGATTGACAAAACCTGTGGGCAGATGATTTGTACTGCAGGCAGCAGCACAAAGTGGGGGCTCTTTTGGTTAACGAATATTGAACTCCTGTCTTAACAGCAAGTTGTATCCTGCTCTGCAAATGAGCATCTTTGTGAGAGGCTGAGCTGCAGATCGGGGCACTGCTTGCAAATTCATTAATCTGTGGCTGGGTGACGAGTGTGCTCCAAACAGGGCTCTGCTGGTCACCCAATAGTTGGTGCCATGCAATACGATTATTTCTTTTAGTTGTTTGGTTATAATTATTTCCCTCTTGAAAGCTGAGAGTCTTTACTCGGTGCTGGATGCTTTTATCTAGCTGTCCACATTGCATTTTGTATATGACAATATCCTCCTTTGGAAAGAATTGATGTAATAAATTTGTGCATGCAGCAGTCCCTAAATTCAGCTCTATTTGTGGCAGGAGTTCCAAAGGGCACATATGTCTCAGAAATGTTGTGACTGTTGCGTGAAATGGTAATTTTAATGCATGGAAGATCAGCTTCTGATTTATTTTTATTAGTGCAGATGAAAATTACTATGATGGTTCAAGTAGGGCGTAAAATAAATATCTCTAATCTCATTGCGTGAGGAATATTAACTTCAAATTTTGTATTTCTTTTCTTTCCCAAACCACTGTAAAATGCTTAGTATGCAACTTGAGTGTCTGTTCTATCGTGTTTATGTAGGAAGGTTTCTCTTTTTCTGTTTTCGTGCTCATAATAGGAAAAGCGTATTTTCATTTCTGTAGTGTTTTATGCAACATAGAAGTTCCAGTTCCTTTGATCAGGAAAAAGTCTCAATTTTTAACCAGAGCCCAGAAATGCGCATTTATCCCAATGGACAAAAGCATGTTAGGAAATGCTTTCCCAAACAGGATACTGCAGGTGATTTCAATTTAAAAACCACCAAGACTGAGAAATCAAAGATTGGCTACCAGCAAGATGGGCAGCCAGGGCTTATGGAAGGGACTATTTCTACTCTTGTTTTCCTTTTACCACCTACAGGTGAGGACCAATATGGTCCTGAAGACTTTATAGATATACAAGGAGCTTCTTGGAAGGTTGACTGTAAATTGAGGTTCTGGGGAACACCCACATGCTTGAGTCTCCACTTGTTTCCCCAGCTATTTTGGCACAAGCTGCGGGGAGGATAAGCCCTTTGTAGACTTCAGCCGTATCCTGTCCGTGACAGGTTAATCTGCTGCTCACATCCACGCCTCAGGGTGGTTGACAGCATGAAACCAGGCCTGGAAATGGAAAGTAGTGCTCCTCCCTGCTACCATTTCAGGGGTGGCATGTTACAGGAGATCAGGGGCATGGTGTGTCCTAGCTGCTATAGCATACCTATCTGCTGTCCTCCTGCTGTACAGTCCTAGACGTTCTATTAGCATGCAAAGTCTGTGTTAACTGATAGCACTGGCCACGCCAAACAGATCACTGAAGAAAAAGCGATGATTCTTGTAGCATGGCTCAGCACTCCTGCTCTGAACTACCAAAACAGACATGGGTAAGTGAAGTTGTGAATAACCAATGTGGCATTATTTTTCATCCCTAGGTCAGTTAGCAAAAACATGGTTATAGGCAAGCCAGGACTTCATAACCTGCATATGAGAAGATGAATGCATGGTTCTGTGACGTGGTCCGGTCTCTGACCACTGTTGCAAGAGCATTAGGCAACAGTGAGGTTTCGATGGGGTTAATCGGTAGCCTAAATAGCATTGTGGGAAAATAGCAAAAGGCCTTGAAGAGAATGTTAAAGGATTCAAGTATCGCTTAAAGTATTAACAGATGATGCACATGTAGGTATGTGCGTGCATGTGTGTAATTGGCAATGCAAAGCCTTTGAATTGGAAATCATTGGTACAGAAATACAGTTAAGGTTTAGAATGGATTTAGTTCAAACAGCCATAGGGAAAAGTCAGGGTATTAAAGTAGTAAAAAGATGTACTGCAAGGCATTCACTTCTGTATCAATGTATTGATTATATTGAAGGTGGAGCATGTGCATAGTTGGGTCTTCTGGTAGGAAAGGGAAATTTATTTTGGGGAATGGGAAAAATCACTGAAAGTGCTGTAAGAAATTAATGTTAATGCTTCTTTCTGAAGGTCTAGAGAGGGTTCTTGTGAGTTTTGCTCTGTCTTCCAGTAAGTTGGGGACTGTCCTCTGTGTGGGAACAGCTATGCACAGTCTAAAGGTGAAGAAACCAGTGTGGTCTCAGACTCCATAGGTATAAGAGAAGGAAAGTCATGATATGAAAATATTTATAATGGCAAGGAATTTTACACTGCTAAAGTGACACCTGCTGTGAATAATTTACCATAATGAAAGTCAAGAGCTTGGCATCCTGGTGAGTTGACTTTGGCCGTTTGCGGTGAGAGAGCTCAGAGAGATGTTCCTGAGGAGGTAAGGTTGATGCTTATTATTCCAGAGAATAACTTGAATAGTCTTTCTGTGACAGTAGCATATAGTCTGCTAAGGATTATGATCCGCTGGCCTAGGGGACGGACACCCGGAGTGTGTGGTCAAGATGGTGTCTATCCTAAATGACTTACCTGCCTAGGAGCCCACTGTGTGAATTGCTGGTGAGCATCCCTTCATCTGGGCTGAGAGCCCTGCTGGCATAAAGCTTTTTGTAGGCAAGGTTTTGGGAGGAATTTGGAGGAGGTGGCTTTGGGAACGTTACAGGTTGAGCTGAGGAGAGTCCTTATAAACCACGCTGGTCTTGTGACTGGTCTCTCGTCTGTCAACTTTGTTAGTGACACCCCTGCCATCTCTCAGCAGGTTTAGGGTGTCTGGGGGACTACAATGGAAAGCTGCCATGTCTGTGTCCTCCAGTGTGAAGTGGGAGCACGTATCCCATTTGTGGTCTCCACCGCTATCTTGTGCTCAAGCCGTGCACTCACCCACTTGATGATAATGCCCAAGTCCACCATGGACTCCTGCATAGTGCTAAGGATGCTCACTCTGTCCTGTTCATACCCCACAATACGGCATGGTGCCTGAATGCTTAAGCTAACCAGACAAACCAGCTCACACTGTAGTTCACTGTTGAAATAAAAGTACCATGTGGTGCCCGGGTACTGAGACAGGCTGAGAGACGCGATATCTGCGTGGTATAGTGCAGAGTACAGAGCCAGTTCATGACTTTATACTACAGAGCATACACCTGCCCTGAGGGTCTCATATTCACAAGAGGCAGCTCATCCCTCTGTCCCCTGAGCTTTTGTATAAACCAATAGGCCCAGCTACTGTGTTTTCTTTGGCTGCTAAGTGCTTAATCTTTGACTGTAATAATTCCTTTAGGAGATATTAGTATATTTAAGGGTTGCTTGGTCTCCACTTGCAAATACACTGCTTGTATTCCTGGATGAAGATATTCTTGGAATACTTATTTTAGTGCGAACCCTCCAGTGGGCAATCTTTTATTCCAGAATAATGGGCCTTTGTCCAATTTAACATAATGTACTTTGGAAGTGGAAGTCTGTAGTTTGTTGCGCAGGAAATGCACTCATTTACCAAATCTCATTAATTAACTGGCACCTATTTAAGGGAAGTTTCTTCTCCCTTGTGGTGTTTAAAACATCATCTGTCATGAAAAGTAGCTGTTTTGTAAAATCAAAGATCAATTCTAAAAAACTAGTGATTCCTTCTGCATATTAAAAGTAATTTTTCTGCTGCTATTTGATATTAAAAAAGGACTTCAGCTTTGAGAATTATGGTTTAAGCTGCTCAGAATTGTGTGGCAGCTCTGTGCTTGCTGCCAGGAAGCTGTTACTGTGCTCAGGACAGTGCGTCTCTGCCGTTTGATGTAATATTCTACGTGATGAAAAAATAAAGAACCTTTTTTTTTTCTTCCGTGTGTAGCCCCCAGCACTTCTGGGCAGCGCAAGATTAATCTTCTGGCTGCCAATCTACGAGCTTTTTCCCAAACCAGAGATGCCTGCACCAACTGTGTCAGACAAAACTCATCGCCTTTCCTTGGTGGGCTTTATTGATATAACCATGCAAATGTTTCTCCTTGGCCGCTCATCTTTGCTCCTTGCCTTGCTTCACTTTGTCATTTCCAGGTCACTTCCCTTGCCTTTGTCAGCATGTTTAGCATTGCTTCATGTAGGCGCTGCCCTCAGGAGCACCGTTGTGCATACTAAATGCACGTCTGGGACCATGGCATGAAGTGGCCCATCCACTCGGGAGCAAGATACAGCCATAGGGAAGAACAGATGAGCTGCAGACCTTCTGGAGGTCAGCAGCACCTTCTACTGTCCTCCTGGAGTCAGGGTGCTCGGGTGGCCCTCGTACAGGTGGGTGCACCACTTCTGCCATTCCTGGCTGCTCTGACTTTGTCTTTAGTGGTGCCTGAGCCAGTCTATTTTAGTAATGCAATTATTCACATTGAGTGTAATCAATGAGCCGCAGAGCAATCTACTGGTGGCTCCAATCAGTGGAATTACTCAGAAGGATCAAAATGAGCTTCTTTTTCTGAAAATGATGCTGTCATTCACACAGAAATGAGTTCAAGGAAACTCCATTCTTTATGCAGGGTATGCTGTGAGTCTGAGTACCTGTTCACGTAAGTCCTTGTCTTGCCATAATGTAGGAGTAAGGGTCTGCGTAGGTTTGGGAAGATGAAGGTACCGAAGGTGTTTGCCTGCAGAAGAGCCAGGGTAATAACCTTACCAGAGAGAATGAATAAAGGGCTGCAGAAGGTACTGCAACTTGCTTTCTCTCTGCTGGCAGTACCAGTGCAATGAGTAAAAGATTGTTTCAGTTGGGTTTAGCTGAGTTTCTCTCTAGGACAATGTGGACACAGCTCAGACTGAGATAGCCACCCGAGGAAGGCGGTGGAAGTCGGTGCAGTTGTCCAGCAGTGAGCTTGCTGTGGCTGGTACCTGCTGGCGTGAGCCTGCTGTCCCCATGCAAATGGGCCACATACCTTCAGCACCTAACCATGAATGCACAGTAGGTAGGTGAGTCCTCTTGCTTCTCTCACATGTGCTCTGCCTTACAAATGACAAAAATACACAGAGGATTTCAGGGAGGGAGGAGGGATTTGGTATGAAAAATGGCACTCATGAAAGTGCTTGGCAGGACTTCAGCCAAGCTTACAGCTGTACGGAGAGGGGGCCAAATGTGCGCCCTCCATTTGAGTCTGCCTCTCGGCACAGCTGTGGGAAAGTATCACGCAGATTGCCAGCCACGTGCTGTGATTTTTATGTGTGCATCTCTGCGTGCACTGGTTATGTATTATTCTGTAAACCTGCCTCTGTCTGCTGGCTAGTCCCAAAAAACCACAACTTTGTCTCCTCCCCCACATGTGCTGGATGCCACTTGCTCCCCAAGAGCGTGGCTTGAAGGTTTTACCCTACCTGTGAACTGATGCCAAAAGGGACAGTCTCTTTCCTCTTTTGCAGTTGTGCATCTCCTCCCTCTCCCTTGCCTTGGGTCTGCAGGTTGTGTGGCTGACGGGAGCGGACTCCCTGGGCTCATCCTGTAGGCAATGTTCAGTTTTGATAAGGGGCAGAGCAGTCCTTGGAGGGTTTTTTACCTCTTGGTGTGTTAATTTTCTGCTAGATGAGCAGATTGAACAGACTCACCCCACTTGTCTGCCAGTTGCTGTCTGTGTTGCAAGGGAAGCAACAGGCAATGGTAGGAGGATCTCTCCTTCACGCTGCTCATGTTCGCACCAGATTATGTTTAACATCAAACTGCTGTCTTACCTACTTACTGCTTACCTTGGATGTGCCTGCAAATGGAAACTGCTGAGCTTTTATATGATTATTGTTGGGTTCTGATTTTCAAAATGCAGCCACAAATAGCTGTTTGGCTTTAAAAAGCTAAAATGTTGTGTGCATGAAGTCATTAATTTATTGCCAGACTCTTGTGCTGATCGGGATAAGCAAGAATCAGATGATGGCATCCAAATACTTCCACGCTTTCAGAGACCTCAGTTCCCAAGTCAGAGATTAGGTCCAAATGTTCATGGTGATCCTTCCCAAAATGCTTCATCCCAAAGGGCGTAACAATGCCCTGCTCATCTTTGGGGACTCAGCTCAAGTTCTTGAGTTTAGTTCCTGTCCCTGGGCATCCAGTGCTGTCCTGCAGAGGTAAGGAGAGGCAAAGCTGAACGTATTCTGAATTGCCAAGCCCTCTGTATTTTGTGTATTTGAAATCTAGCTGGGGAGGACAGTTTGTTCTACTCCACATTACTGTTATTTTTAAGGTATTGTTTTTGGGGTTTGGAGGGTTTTCTTGCTTTATTTTTGATACTCACAATAGCTGCTTATGTGATACAGAAAACCTAGTCCAGGACTCTTGCTGCTTAGAAAAACTAAAGGAATATTTGAAAAATGTTCAGTTGGGTCCAGTTTTTCAACTTAGTTCAGATCCCTGATTTGGGAGCCCAAAATATGTATGAGAAAGCCAAGGTGCACAAGTAACCGATGTCTCCGAGACACCAGTCTGTCTTGGAGCATGTCTCTGACATTGCCTTTTGTTTGGCTGTTCGGCCACGGGCTGTGGGTCCACTGCAGACTGCACTTGGAACCAGCTATCCAGCTCCTCCTCTGCCCCCCTGGTTACGCAGCCTTCTCACCGCCTCCTGCAGCTCAGCCACCTGCTGCAGGAGGTCCTCCACCCGGGCACACCTTTTGCAGGCAGGTCTGCTGCCTGTCCTACCCCAGGAGAGAGGTCTAGGTGCTTCCTGCAGCCTGAGGTCTGCACTGCAGCCTCTCCCTTCAGAAGGTCCATCTGCGTGGAGGCATCGGCTGCCGCTGGGGTAGATGGTGCAGACCCCCCAGCTGGAGCCGCGGCCTTTACCCTCGGACGAGTGCCCGCCATTCTGCCTTGAGGGTCGGGTAGGATGAGTGCCCTTGACCTGTGCCCGGTTGCTGGGTTATGTGCACGCCGAGTCCCCCAATCGGCCCGTGGAATGCTTCTCCTTCAAAGAGACGCCCTCCCTGTGCGCCCTTCCACGCAAACTGCCGTGCCACGCCCTAGCTGATGCGCCACGCCCTGTTTGCCCGTCCTATTCGCAGCGCTCCTGGTCACTAGCGCTCCCTGGGGCTGCCTTTTGTGGGAGTGGGGTGGCCGTCATTACTCCTGGCCCCGCCTACACCTCGTCAGCCGCCCTGGTGAGAGCTGCTGGCTCCGGCTCCCGGCAGGTCCCTGCGCTCCCCTGGATTTTCCCTGGCTCAGGAACACCACCCTGCACGCCGCGATCCGCCGCTCTGCTGCAGGACGCACCTGCGCTGGAGCTGATCGCCTCTGCGAGTGACAAATGCTCTTGCCCTGCATCCTGCAAAGTCTCCCCCAGCCCTGGAGGCAGCAACCCCTGTCAGCGTACAATACCCCTGCGCAGCATTTCTGTGGGTGACCCATCTCAGCTCTGAAGAAAAGTACCTGGGGATCCTGATGGACCCAAAACCATAAGCCAGCAATGTGCTCTTGCCTCAAAGAAGGCCAGCAGTATCCTGGGCTGCATTAGGAGGACTCTTAACCACACATCAAGGGAGGTGACCTTTCCTCTCTCCTCAACATTGCTGCGGCCACCTCTGGAGCAGCATGTCCAGTTCTCGGATCCCCAATACCAGAGAGAGATGGACATATTGGAGATGGAGTCTAGAGAAGGGCCACTAAGATGATGAAGGGACTGGAGAATCTCCCATAAGAGCAAAGGCTCAGAGAGCTGAGACTGTTCAGCCTGGAGAAGAGAAGTCTTGGGGAGATCGCACTGAGCTGAAGGGAGGGTGCAAAGACGACAGAGCCAGATTCTTTCCAGTGGTGTCCGCTGACAGGTAATGGGCACAAACCGAAACACAGGAGGTTCCTCCTGACCATAAGGAAACCCTTTTTCCCTGTGAGGGTGAATGAGCACAAGAGCAGGTTGCCCAGGGAGGTTGTGGAGTCTCCATCCTTGAAGATCCTCAAAAGCTGTCTGGACATGGTCCTGGGCAAGCGGCTCTAGGTGGTCCTGCTTGAGCAAGGGGGTTGGACCAGATGATCTCCAGAGGTCCCTGACAACCTCAAGCGTTCTGTCATCTCTGAGGCTTTCCCACCGGTGACACAGGGAGAGTCCTTCTCCCCTGACAGCCCTCGGAGGAGCAGAGTCAGGGTGCTCTGTTTGCTCCAAGGAAGTCACCAGGGTTCCCCGCCTGCATTGCTGGGCTGCCCATCGCCGGGCCCTTGCGCTCAGGGGCACCAGCCTCTCATCACAGGACCTGACAAGCCTGAGGTAAAACCCCAGCCCACCACAAGGCAAGGCCACATGAAGATGGCTAACATCCTGTGAAGCAGGGGCTTTGCCCCTTGGGATGTTTGCCATCCTTGCTGGGCAGCGGTTGGGGGGGGCAGGGGGGTTGGACTAGATGACCTTTAGAGGTCCCTTCCAACCCAAACTATTCTATGATTCTATGAATAAGCGTGCGTGGTAACACTATGGTATTTGTTGGCAAAATAGTAACTTCCTTATGGCAACCACTCTGCAGGTTTTAGGCAGCAGTTCAGCAAAACACAGAACCATGTGAGCAACCCCATCTCTGCTGGATGGGACGTTTGTATGTTTACTTAATTTTGAGCATGAGTAGCCTTATTGGCTGTTGCATGTTGAAATGCACATTTAAATGATTTACTGACCTGAGGCCTGCATGCAGATGTGAATATTAAAAATGAAAATTTAGGCATCCAATCCAGATTGTGAAGCTGAAATACTTCTTTTTCAAGGCAGTCTTGGGGATTTAAACAAACGTTTTCCATTAAGATTAATGGAAGATACATGCCTTAATTCCTGTAGACTGCTTTGAAAAACATCAATCAATTGTTACAGTATGAAGCCCTAAATGCTTGATGTCTTTGCATTGCAGTCTGCATTCTCAGCTCTGCAGGCCTTGTAACATCTCCTGGTCACTGTTTTGCATCAAGATCATAACTGTCCTTATCACACTGTGTTGCCAGTCCCTGCAATTTTATCTTTAGTTTCATGGTACTTAGTTTTATCTTAAAAATCACAATTCTTAGTCCTGATTCACAACAGTACAGTCTCAGTTTCTATTCTTATTTCTACTTAGAGCGTGTTGCAGGGGGAGGTGGACATTTACAGCCTTTAAATACGTGAAAGAAGCACTTGAAACACTTGACAGCATTAACCATAAGCGCTCGGAATCCCAGAGGGAATATAAAGTTGATAGGCTTGTGCATGTGTTTTTAAATCTTGAGGTTTTAACGTCAAGTCTCCTGATCAGTGGGAAGCCTGTTTCATTGCTGCGGAGCATTCGATGCCGGCGACCCAGCACATGCAGCCTTACAACCTCATGCATGTGCATCAACCAGACACGCGTGTCGGGAGACTGGATCGGTCCTGCTGTGTTTTAGCATGTACTACAGTTGAACGACTCTCCTCCCTGCCTTTCTGGAAAGTACTTAAAATTGTTCCCAGCTCCTCGCTTTTCTTGATGCTCTACCCTCTCTTTAGTGGTGCTCCAGGGATCTTAGAGAGGTGTAGCAAGCATAATTTCCGTGTGCTATCTATAGGACTGCTCTGTTTTTTGGAGGTAAAACCATGTTTTCCTTCAACTCTGCCTTTTGTGCGTAGGCATCGGTGCTTGAGGCAGAGCATTTCATTAAAGATTTATGTAAAGCAGGGGCTGGTCTCTGAGGCAGGAGGATAAAGCTGTGCTCCAGAATGCTAATACAGAGCTGGAGCAGTTTGACATGTGCATGATGCAGCACCACTTGGCACGACCCAAGGTTTCATCCAGGAGAGGGAAACTTGCACCACCTTTATCTTTGCCACCGTGTAACTTTGAGGTTCATTCGCATTTCGGTTTACAGTGAGGAAACAGAAACACCCTGCAGGCAGGCCTTGCCAGGCACCCTGAGCATGCACGGGCTGGGAGGAGCAAAAGGGGTTTGGCTCTTGGAGCTGGGGTGCCAGTCAGCAGCCCAGCATGGAGCCTGCTGAGCTGAAGCTGTTGGGAGAAAACCGCAACCATGTGATTTTTGTTCTGCTCTATCCTTCCTCTTCCAGCTGGCATGAGCAGGACGTGGATGTGAACCTCAGCTTATGTTTCCTTCACTGAGATCTCTCTGATATATTTCAGCCACTGCAGAAGTTACGGAGAATGTGCCTCTTCTCTGTCCCTGGTTCTCCAGTGCTGTCCTGGTAGGATGTTTGGGAATCCAGAGTCTGTCAAACATGGAGACACTTGTGAAAATTCACAAGTGTGTCTGAGAGCATTGATGTGGGTAGCATTATCTGGCGGTTGCTGCAGCTGCAGTGCTGCTGGAGATCTGACTTCTGGAAAAGCACTTTTGTTCACACAGACTTGTGAGCAGGTATTATCCCGGCCTCATCCACAGCAGCTTGTGCAGAGCCCGAGCAAACTCTGTCTGACAGTGCTAAGTAGAAATCTAACAGCATATGGAGCTTCCCCTGGGCTTCACAGCTGCACGCAGGAACCCGCATGTACTTCTTCAAAATAGTGTTGTTTACTGTTCATGGCAGGTGCAGCTTCTGTTCCCCGCTTTGCGGGCAAAGCTTTTTCCTGTAAGGATGCACCTCAAGCTCCCAGGGACTTGCTATCCTTCAGACATGTGCATTTACGTATTGCGGAGCTGCTTATTTGAATGTAAAGGCACGACAGGAAATGGGGTTTGTATTCGTGGAAATGTAATTATGTTTGTTGTGTAAACTAACCAGTAAAAGTAATTCTGGAACTCAAAACAGGACAAGATTTGAATACGTATTAACCAAAACAATGGTAGTTGCTGTGTACCTTGGAATAAACACTTCTCTGTCCTATAGGAGAGGCTGTAAGTGTTGTCCCATCCTCTTTATAGCTCTGGCAGCTGGAAATGACCATCCTGCAGACCCAGTGTGGGAGACTTTGGCAAATGTGGTCTTGAATTCTCTCTGCTGTATGAAGATCCTGCAAGTTACAGGATAAAAGACTGGAACAAGCTTGCCTACGCAGGCGATACACTTGAGCTAATCTCCTGAAGATAGGATCTGTGTGTTCCTTTGAAGTCATTCATGGAGAGCCATGATAATGTGGAAATCTCTTGGACTGTCTCCCTCTGCCCGGCAGCTCCAGCTGGGATCAGAGGCCAAACTGCCGCATTGAATGTGCGAGAGGGAAACGCTGCTGTAGGACTCTGGGCATGCAGAGGGTGGTGGGTAGCAAACGGCCTTGTCAAGGGACAAACAGGGTAGGGTTTGATTTTTGCAAGCTGAAGTATCAGCCAGAGCAGCGTAACAGCATGAGTGTGAAATAGCTCTGTGAGTCGGAGAACCCAAAGATAGGTGTGCGTTGCAAATGCTTCTTGTGGTGTGAGCTCCCAGCTTGCGTCAGCCGTACAAAGCACTTGCACTGCTTGTCACTAAGGCGTCAGATCCCAGGACTGAATTGGTTTCACTAATTTCTCCGTTTACCTGATCTAATAGAGCAGACCGTGACTGTCTCGTCTGCAGTTCGTTTTAAGGTAAGGCTCTCCACAAATTGGAAAGTCTAAGTCCTGGTCCTCTTAACTCATCCAGTCATCTGCATGCAGGATGCCAGCCACATATAGTCATCTGCATGCAGGATGCCAGCCACATGTGTGTATTTTAACAAGCACACACCTGGAGAAACACCTTCAGCTGATTGTTGCTCTGTGTTTGCCAAAGGCAGGTAATGCCAAGCTGAAGGCTTTTAATAAGAGAAAGTTCTGAAAAACTTTTAATTATTCTGGTGCAAGTCAACTCGGTTGCTACGTGAGTAGAGCTATAGAAAAAGATTGCCCAGTGTTGTTATCCTAAGCAAGGAATAATTCTCTAGTTCTCCTAAACTGTGGAATATGAATTGAAAAAATCCAAATCTATCTCTGCATTTTTGTGGTCTCCATTTTTGGCAGCGCAAGTGACGTAGGACAGCTAAATGTCACTCGGCTTATCCGCTACATCTTCAGCAGTAAGTGCAGGCAACCATCAGCTTCCAGTCACTTTCAGCAGCTCTGCAAACCAGCACTGGAGCTGGCTTTGCTGATGCTACAGACAACGTAGGGTCTAGAAATAACAGGTTGGCAGTGATAAGTTGTTGTTTCCCAGCAGCTTTGGAGGACAGGGTATACTTGAAATAAATCTATCAGGTAGGTTTTCAAATTGGCCAGGGCTGTAAGCAACAGTTTATTGAGGGTATTTATGATGTTGCACCTAGGAAATGAAATGGAGAAATGTCAAGTGCTTTCACCACCAGCAAGTACAATTTCATGTCCCCTCCCCCTTGCTTGGAAGCTGTGTCTTGGCTTCGTGCCGGAGGCATATTATTGTAATAAAACACATTCACATTCTAGGTGGTAAATGGAATTTACCCGATAATTAAAACTACAAATAAAATAAATTCATTCATCATCTTCATTCCCAGCGTAGCTTATGTTCTTAGCGCTATATATGGTATAAAAATATGCAAAAAATGTGCACCTTGGGCTTTTTAGCTGTTCATGGCGTAATGACCAAATCCATCTGTGAGAGTCTTGGGAATCTAAGCTGAAGCAAAACCACACAAAAGCCAGATCTGAGCAGTTCCCTTAAATGATGTTTCCACAGTCTCTTCTCTCTTTTGGCCTGGTCTGAAGCCCATCTACTTTCCAGGCTGGTGGTTGTTACCATTATACAAAGACGGAACAGCCTCAAGTTCCTCAGCTGAGTAACCGTCTGTCTGCCCTCCCACACGGACACCTGAAGATGAGTTAATGTTGAAAAGAAAACAAATCATTTAAATAATTTTAAAGCCTCAAATCCATCTTTCTGCAGTCTTGAGAGTTTCCAGTGTGTTTTTTTCATGTGTTAATAGGATAGATACATTCTTAGGGGTAAAGTTTGTTTGTTACATTAAAATTATGGCATTCAGTATGGTAGAGTTGCTTCATAATTGTGCAAAGGGTATTCTTGATGCCTTGGTTATAATACGTGCACTGAACCCGGCACGTTGAACACGGGTCACTTGGACATGCACAAATGACTATTAGTTGGATTCTGTCCTGAGGGCCAGCAGCCCTTCTGCAAACCTGGGGACAGGGAAGAGTGACGCGAGATCTGCAGTCTGTTTTGCAAATCATGTCTCTTTGTGCAGTCTTACTGAGTAAAGCCTTAGTAAGCAGTCACATAATCCGCTACAAGTAGCACAATTGAGCACAGCAGTTTCTTTTCAGAGAAGTGCTTGCTAATATTAGGATAAACTTACACAAAATAGAAAAATTAAAGACAACTTGGAAATAAATCCTGAAATGCAGCTAGAGGCATCTTGGATTAAAAACCTCTTGCGTGCTGCTTTATGAACAAACAACTTCATCCATGATAGATTGTGTGCCCCGAGCGTACATAACAAGGCAATTAAGAGAAAGCACAGTCAATGGAATAATATTGTATTATCTTTTTGTTTCATATAAGTCCTGTATCTCCTTTCCACTGCCAGTTTGCTGTAAATTGCACCTTGTCATTAACAGGATTATTGATAACTCTGCCAAACAGAGCTTCTGCAGAATTTACTGTTTGCTAAAATGCCTCCATCATTAAAAAGTGTTACTAATACGCTTTAAACATAAATCTTGTACAGTGTTAATGCTCTAGGTTACAGCCAGCAGCAAGTAGAGCTCTGTAGATTGCTAGAACTGGAGGACAGGGACACATGCCTGCTTTGGGCTGCAGTGTCTTGCGCTGTTTGGATTTTTTTCAAGTATGTAAACTATTAAAAGTGAATTTGCCCTTCCCCCCTGGGGCAAATTCAGGGGTGAATTCCACCCTGGATAAATCAGCTTGTGCCATGATCGAATGTCCACCAGACAACTTGTATTTTTTTTTTCTCTTGCTTTCACCCTCTCAACCTGCTTGTTTGGAGGCAACCTCTGTGGTGCAGGTGGCCCCAGGTTGCGCTGCTGATGTTGGCTCTCTGGGGCCCTGCACCTTGGGAGGTGGCACTGTGGATGGTTTGCACTGGCCTTCTCCATAGGGACGTGGTGATACGCAGGTTCAAAGTCTGATGGCCTCTAGGAAGTCAGTTGAAGGACGTGGGTTCACATCCAGCAACAAAAAGCTGTTCATTGCCTGCCAGCAAGGCTGTCAGGAATGTGGCTAGCACGTCACACACTGTCCCTCAGCCCGGACCAGGATGGATGACTGCAGGGCACAGGCTTGTTTTGGGCTAAAAGACAGCATTGTGGCTGGAACTTTCTCCAAACCACTTTTCTTTGCTGAGTAGCATCACGTCTCTGAAGTTTGGGTTCAGTTTCAGCCGGCTGCTTCCTGGCCCTTTGTCATACTCCCCTGTCAGTGCGTCATCTTGGTACCTGTATATGGCTGTGTAGAGCGAAGGGCAGGTGGTGCTGTGTCTTCTCTGCCCTTTGACAGCTTCTCAAATCTCCCTGCATGCCCCGTCATGTTGTGGTTCAGGAGGTACTGAGTGGGATTCCAGAGCGGGATTGATAGTGGAGGTACCATTGCCCATCGCTCCAGTTGATTTGGAAGAGCTATGTCGCAGGGTTATCTTGGACTACTTTCCTCCTGCTGGGCAGTGCTTTATTGTTGACAGGTCTGAAAGCTGCAGAGAGGTTTGGAGGAATGAAAATAGATGATTCTCCCATCTCTGGTGAGACCCAGAGATCATCCATCACTGCTTTTTCAGTCCCACCTCCAGCTTGAATCCAGATTGTTGTCTAGAGCATCAAACTCCTTTAGGTGATCACCGCTGTTCCCTGTGTGCCCAGTCTCTTGTCTAATGTTCTCTAGTCCTCTGTCCAGCTCAGACTTAAATGACACAAAGGGATTTAATCATATCTGGGAGACGTGATTTATTGTTATTTCATGGCGCCGTGTGGTATCCATCTGGAGTTGTAAGAAGGCGTGAGCAGGTTTGCCCTGGTACCCTCCTGATGTTTCAGCGCAGTAACCAAATTCAGGCCGAGCAAGGACAGTGCAGAGCAATTCCCTGGGATTTTCATTAGCAATGCGGCGGTGTTCAGATGTCTTTGAAATTGGGGGCCTGCACAGAGTTAGAGCAGTGACCACTACAAATTCTTGCGGCCCCTTCTCTAGCTCATGTAAAGCAGCGATTTGAGACAGCCTGCCCAGTCATTTAGATGATTGTTCTCTCAAAGCAGCAGTTTGTCAGACTGTAATTTTAAAATTACATTGTGTTTTGCTAGGACTTGGCAGAACTTCTTCTAGGCCTAGACTTTTAAAATAGTAGTCCAAAAAAACTCATTCCTGGTGCAATTAAAAACAAAAATGAAAGGAAGAAGAAAGAGTGATTTGAAATGAACTGTTTGTTTGGAAGGTTTGGGGTTTTTTGTGTTTTTTTTTTTAAGAGAATGCTGTTTGAAACTCTTGCTTTTGAAGATGTATTCCCACGCTGAGTCACATGCAAGGTTCATACAGACGAGCCTGGCTGGCGTTTCAGAGGTTGGTATTTGTTCACCGCTTTAGAGAGGTTGCCAGTGCACAGCAGTGGTGTCTCACAGAGGAGGGCTACAGGCATGCCCTGAGATAAATTGATTCAAAAGGTAGGCGCTACCTCTTTGCTGCTTTCATTTTCCTCCCCCTGGGTTTGCTGTGCTGGGTGTGATTACAACACGCGCCGGGCTGGGGTTGCCATCTTTTGCTGGGTGACAAGGACAAATATTTTTGCCTTCAGAGAGACTGAAGGTTTCTCTTTTGTGTGTCACTGCTGTCTTGGGAGCACATAACTTCATGTCACCTATGACAAACACAGCATTAGAAATAAGCCTGCTATGGGTTAAGAGCCTCTATCTCGAGGTTATGTGGCTGTCGTGCTACTAAATGTCATTTTAACTTACTCCAGTCTCACTCCAGACTTATTTCTCAGTGCTTCAGTTGGTGAGTGCACGGTTTTGTTACTGCTACTCATGGAGTGCATAACTCAGTGTGAGTAAAGACACCCATCTGAAATCATAATGTACAACTACATTAAGCCCCATTAGTGAAGAGTTGGACCGGTTACAAACGAGGGTAAAATGCACGCTCTATTACTGCATCTGTCTCCTCTCTGTGTGTGTTTAATTTTCTGAACAAAGGGTGGGGAATTAAGAGACACCTCTTTGATACATTTGCTGCCGTTTTGAGCCAGCCCAGATCTGGGAGAGCAATTGTATTTTAATCAGCTCTGTGAGTCATCACAAAAAACACCAGCTCAGGTTTGATTGTCGAGTTCGTATTGTTGCTGATGTGCGAGACATGAAGTAGAAAGAACACAACGTGGTATTTAGCTGCAAGACCGAGCTCAAGATGCTGACAATTTGAAAAAGCTCGGTTTTGACTTTGCATGCCAAACAAATTTACTGTAGGAAGAACACATTTGCCACACAATGATGTCATTTTCATAGAGTCACTTTATAGATAGTGCCCACAGCTCAGCAGAAGGCTTGGTCTGAGTACAAAGACCTCTTCAGGATTCTTCTAAGTCTCCTGGCTGGAAGAAAGCCAGTACCGATGTGATAGTGAAATGCATGCAGATAGCGAAACTACTCATCCGGTAAAATTCCTGCCTGAACTCAGCTGCAAATCAAAAGTGTCACTGAATTGCCTAGAGAAGGTGAAAATTAGCAAAGATTTGTGGATGTGAAAGAGAGAGAAAAAAATCCTAGGATTCTGGAGAGGATGGAGACATGGTGTTGGAACAAAACTTTTCCTTGTGGGAGGGTCACTTGGAAATTGGAAGCTCCCTGGAGGCTTTTGTAGAAATGGGCATTGAATAATGATGGGCCGAGCTCTGAATCACCTCTTGACTCCATCTCCTCATGGTGTGTGGTGTGTCAGTGGAGTGGAATGAAGAGCCAATGTAACATGAAAAGGGATGTTTTAAAAGTGGAGGATTTGGGATTTTTCGGAATTAAGTTCCCGCTGAGAAATGACTTGGCTGGTAAAATGGACTACAGTCTTGGAAAATGTTGGTGATTTGTACCATATATAAGATGGAATTTTTTTCTCCCCAAGTAATATGTGGTAGCCATCTAAATACTCACTATGTTAATAAAAATTATAAACAAGAAAGCAATTACACATTTATGAAAGACAGGCGCACACTTAAAAATGCCCTGGACAATAAAGAAGAATATTGGTCATTAGTATGGCAAAAGAGGCATAATGGACTAAATAACTTAATTTCCCACACATTTCTGGATTTGGCCAACATGAAAGATTTCACTGAAATGATCACAAAACAGACTGAGATCATCTTGGCCAATATCCTCCTTTCGACAAAACAGATTCTAATAATAAAATCCCGCGTTTGATTGCTTAGCCTAATGAAAGGCTTTTAGTAATCCTTCCTTTTCATACTGTTTAATAGGCTGTAGTGATAGTGCCAACCAGTTCAGAGCAGGAAGGGAAGGAGAGTGTTGTGCTGGCCTTGGCAGGATGGTCGGGGCACAGATCTGGCCGAAGCGCGGTGGCACTTGCAGGGACCAGTTGGGGGGATTATTAAACGTGCAGAATGGAAGTGAATCGGAGTATTGGTGTGAAGGGGGGATCGTCACAGATATCTCTATTTAGAACGTAATACTTGAACAAAATGCTTATTACAGCACAGGAGGAAGTGAGATATAGGCAAACGCTTCATATTTCCCAAAAGGGCTCCCATGCCAGTATTGACAGGGACTCTCAGCCCTGCTGAGATATGAGGAGGTCTCCAGGTGAGGTGACATGGCTGGGGACACGCGCTGCTTTTGGTGTTTGCGGAGTAGGTAAATAGCCATTACAGCTGTGCTTTTGGACACTGCAGCTTCTCTATAGTTTAATCTGTTAAAACTCTTCAAAGAACTTAAATACCCAGAGCTCTGTCTAAAGCTGAACTACATCTTGTCCTGTTCTTGTAGCATAATGTGGTGTTTTTGAGCAATCTGAGTTGTTTATTTTCTTCACTGACCATTAAAAGGCACCCAATTCCACCATGTTGTTATAAAGCTCGAGTATTTCATTTTTGTGGCTATTTTAAGCAGGGATCCTTGAAATCCCTAAAACCCCAGCTTGTTTCTCTGAGTCCCAGGCATGTCTGCTGAAAACACTGTAAACATCATAAGAAGCGATTTCACTGTACGGGCTGCCCAAAATAGACATATTCATGTTATTTAGCCTTCACTTGCCAAGTTGAGCGTTAGGATTGTGTTTTCACATGCGAAGAAGCTATCGGCTTTACAGATAGCCGTATTTTCATAAGCTGCATTTGGCTGTCACACCTTCTCCTGTAGTGTCTTGATATGCAAACAAGTCTCAGTTATATATGCTCCTGGCCTATAAACTGATATCCCTGAAGAGTTCCTGATTATCCTTCCATTAACTTCTACTCTCCCCCGTCTCCCTCGGGGAGGTAATAAGTAGTCTTTCCTTCATCATGGGTTTCCAGCTGGTTACCTCCCCAGTTCCCTCCTAAATGGATTCTCTCGGTAGTTGTGTGTGTCACTAAGGAAATACTGACTGTGAAATTTCAGTGCCATCTAAAAGTACAGCAGGGACTGCTGAAAAGGGGATTTGAAAATTTGAAATGCAAGGAAAGCATGCTGGATCTTGAAGTGCCATCCCAAAGAACAGAATAACCATACACCACGTCTAAAGCGTAGTGTCGTAGTGCACCAGGAGAAGGGACATTGCTGTTTGTATATGGCGTTTCAACTCCTCAGCTGTACTGCTGAAAACTTTGACGAAGGCTTGTGTGAGTCTCTGCCATTCTTACATTTTCTGGTCTAATTAGTATTGTTTACAAACCAACATTCAAACCCATGTCTTGGTTGCACCAAATGCTGCACGCTTCGTTATGTTCCTCATTTCCACAGTTTTTTCCTTTATGGAGTTCAGATTGTTTCTTAATCAGATTCTCATACCCTGTGTCCATCGTAGCTGCAGCTGGGGACATCCCAGCAAAGCATTTAGCAATGAAATCTTCATCTGTCCTGTGTCCATCCTTCTGCAACCTCCTGTGACAGTAAATGTTTGTGTGAGTGCAACCTGAGTCCTATTCCCAAAGACTGGGTCTGTGCAGGGTGTTTTGCATTGGGAACCCATTCATGCAAGTCTCGGACATACTGCTGATGTCTTGACCACTAATCTCTATTATTACTTAAATTTTAAGTAGTACTAAAATAGCCTTTGAGGCCTCTCTCTCCTAGCACATATTCCTACTTGTTTTATATCCATTTGACAATGGGTTGTATGTTTCTTCTAGATACTGCCTTAAATTGAGCATAAATCAGTGTTTGCTCGTTCCCGTCAATATTCTTTGTTTGAAATGGGCTGCTGGCTCAGCTCCTTTAGAATTATTCAAACTGAAATGATAATTTAGCTGAATAAATGTTTCAAGACCATTCATTTCTGGTTTTGGTATTAGCACTCCTAGAAAATTTGCAAATACCAGAGGCTGAATTTTTAAATGCGGTATCTAACCTTGTTGCTGTAAATATTTACATGAGCAATTGGATGTATCTGGGGAGCAGAGGTGGCTCCCCCTTATCCGCATGAAGCAGAAGCATACTTTTTGAATAGTCACACTGATTTCAAGGGGTTGTTGAGTTTGGGGCCATTGAACAGAAATAAGATGGTTAGAATTTGGCCCCAGCTATGTGGCGATGCCAGACCTAATTTGAGTATGTGATTCATCCAATTTCCCATGCGGAGTGGGAAGTCAAGGGTTTTCTTCAATTGCATGTATAAATCTATGGGCTTGAGAGATTACAGGTGACATTAGACTCTTCCTTTTGCAAATCCTATATATTTGCATATCTGTACATGCGTAATTTTAGCAGAAATTCCCCTACGCTGTTTAAAGTCCTGTTGTGCATGTCTCTGTCTGTGCAGGTCTGGAGTCTTAGAAAATTAAGTAAGGGTGAGACATTTAGCCACAGGGTAACAACTCTGGTGTACATTCAAATTTTGTGTCAGGTAGTTTATGTTATTAAAATAGTACAATTTTGTAACAATGGTAGTTGCTGCTTTAAAACCTTACTGTTGCTCAAGCAATATGCAAAATGAATGAATGAATATAGCTTTTTATGCTGGGCCCTATCCATAGACACAACTTGGGATTTTCACTGTGTCCCTGTATAGCATGTTCTGTTTCAAGCACTACGGAGGAGTGTGCGTATGTCCCCATCTGGGCTGCCTATACGCTAAGCAAGCTGCTTCCCTGCAGCCTTGGAGGGTGGGGGGAAGAAAAACCATGCGTGTTGTTTGTGGCTTCTCAGAGCACCAGAATAACGAGTTAAAAAAGCTCTGTGCTTTCTGACGGGTCACATATCTTTCTGATCGATAGGATTTGCACCCTTGACACCATCTTTTGAGGAGCACTTCCAAAAAATATGGAATGAATGTAGATTATGTGGGAAATATCTCAGTAGCGTGCTCACACAGCTCGAGTCAGCACAGTCTCCCACTGTTAACTGAACATGTCCTTTATGGAAATTGGCTTTGTAACCCACATTTCAACTGCTGAAGAGTTATGAGGTCAGCAAGCGCAGTTCAGAATTTAGCTCATTTTGTGTATATCTTGGACCATATTCACCCCTGGTTTTTATACCACAGAAATCAGTGGAACAATGCCAAGAAAAAAATTAATCCCCTGGTATTTAAAGTCGGATCCTCAAACACACATGTATCTCACTGAGCTCCCTACCACAGCTCTAGGAAGGCGGCTTCTTGCTGGTTCCTGAAGTTTACGATTTTGTATGGGCACTGAGAATAACAATAGCAGGTTTTGGATGGATATTAAATCTTGTGCTTCAGGGTATGAACTAGTCTCTAACTACTAGAGAGCAGAAAGAGGCTGCTCTAGTGAGCAAACCATTGCATTTCTGCCCTCCACAGCACTCTTGCCCCTTTCTACGATGTATCCGATGGTGGCCAGCGTGAGAGGCAGGTGGGTGAGCTGGATGGACCGCGGGCAGCTCGGCACGGGTGATTCCCATGTTTCTCCGAGAGCAGATTGCTGATCCCGAAGCCAGAGCATCGCATAGCTGGTACTTGGATAGAAAGCAAAGGACTAACGTCTGCAGTCCCTTTTAATGACAGACTTTTAGCAGTGATCACAGAAGTGTCTCGCAGAGTTAATTTTGGCTAATGAGCAATTAGTCAGCTCGGCAGTGACTCCCCCCCTGCCTTTTGCCCACTGGAGAAGAGGTGGTCAGGGCTGAGCGTGGCGCTTCCCTGGGGTGCGGGAGCCCCAGCAGGACCCGCATGGGCCCAGCACCCTCACCTGCGGTGCCTTGGAGAAGAGGCTGCAGCAGAACTTGGGCTGCAGATAAAATTTCCTCTTTCTGAAGTTGAGGGATTTATTTTCTAGCTACAGACTTGCTGTGTTATCCTAAATGTCAGCAGTCTCTTCTTTTTTCTTTTTTTTTTTTTTTTTT
>NW_008796044.1:14143341-14149149 GCF_000699145.1 Aptenodytes forsteri
TTTTTTTTTTTTTAAATACTTAATGCAGCCAGAGAAAATCTGTCAGCAGAAGACTCCTTGCCTGCACAAACAAAGGTTGAACTTGCGTGGGCTGAGCATATTCCAGCGTGAATGTGTTTAAATTTGGGGACAGCTACAGATGACGTTGCTGCTTTCTCGCCTCGTGTGAGAAGCACGGGGCTGGCAAGCACCGGCACATGCCCGGCTGCCTCGGGTCACACCGCGGTAGCGGGTGGTGGGACTGGGAGCAGGCACAGATGGTGCTCCAGAAGGGGAAATCCAGAAGCTCACGAGCTCGTTTCTTTTAGGGAGACGCATCCATATGTCATCCATACAGCACAAGAGCCTGCTCATCAGTCTGGAGCCCTCTGGGGCTGCTAGGATGAAATAACCCAAATCTATAGCTAAGACCGGATCACGATGCTGGCTGCACTGGTGTACCCCCTGTGCTCTGTCCCTCTTCCTTGGTAGGGAGTGAAGTCCTGTGTTCGAGTGTCATCATCAGTGCGTCTCCAGCCTGGGCCTGAGGGGATGTTTGGGAGGAGTTAGCTAGGGAGCCTGGGTGGCCAGATCCATCATTGACAGGCTCAGCTCTGACCTCTCACTTTTTACGCATCCCCAATCCTGTGCACAGCTCTTGAAGGCAAGTCGAGGACAAGGGGATGTGAGCACCATAAATCGGGTGCTCGGTTGTCTGTCCCCTCGGCTCGGCACTGCGCACCGAAGCACAGGTGGGACATAAATCTCAGGGATGCCTGCAGACCGTGGCAATTAAGAGAAAAATCTAAGAGACATTTGTGCTAATCTGGTAACTGAGCCTTGCTCAAATACAGTGTAATTAACAGTGGTGATAAACTGACATTGGTGACAGTCAGAGCTTATGCTGCTCTTCAGAAGGCATTGATGTTTTCTGAGATAAAGATTAGACCCTCTTCCATTTAATATTTTAGCAAATATGGGAAGAAAAAAAAGTCAAATGAAATGTTGTCCCACCCAAACTGGAGCAGTGATAAGCAAGTTACTTGAATTGCTGTCTTTACATATTGGGGAGGGGGGGGTGCACTTGTATAAAAATGTGTGTGCCTCTCTATAACTGCATATATATATGTAACACCCAAAATACATCATTATGCATTCATATTCGCGTGTGGAGTCTGTCTGAGGATGTATGTGTATATATAAAAATATGATTTATAGGTTTTTAAACCTCCCTGACAGACTCCAGGAGACCAATTTCTAAATGTATGCCAAGATTTTTGACTAAGAGACAGGTAGCAGTAGGTGCTAATAAATGAAAGAACTGCGAGTGAAATGTTGTGACATGCACCTCTCTGAACAACCTGCGGAGCGCTGGCAGAATCATCAAACCGAGCTGCGAGTAATCAGCAGGGACTGATAAAGCTGCTCTTGTAATTATTTGTTTGATATACAGCTTTCCTTCTTCCTTCTGCATAAATAGCAGAACTGCTTTCCTTAGTGTGGGAGGTTTTTTCATTCCTGTCAGGGCTTGTTCTCACCAAGATGTCATGAGAGGAGGACTGAGGTCTGCGTTTTTGTTTTATTTACGGGCTTTCCATTGTAATTCTGACAGCATGCAGTCGAGACAGCATTCATTTAGATGGGGAGAGGCGTCCTTGCTCATGCAAGGCTGTCGGTGTTGCAGGGGCCAGGCTCTGCCATGCTGCTTTTAAGCCGCTCTGATTCTTCCAGGTTTGGCCTGGAAGAAGCTGTTCCTGAGAGGAGGCGGCTGCTGAGGTCTGAAGGCAGTCGCGATGCCATGCCCCTGTATTTAGATATTAAATAAAATTCCCGCGGCAGCTTTCTCGTTTATAAGTGTGAGTTTGATGATGCCGCAGCCCAGAATTGCCCTACAAAACCGCACAGCCCTTCAGATCGACAACTGTTAGTTATCCTTAAATAACTTCCTCTCCTCACCACTTCTACTGCCCAAGCAAGAAAATCCAAGCGTTGACTGATTTCCAGGCAGTCACAGTGGTGGACCGTCAGCAACGACTGAACTGAGCCAAAAGGCTCCTGTTGATGTCAGTGGTTTCTGGGAACGCTGCCTGCATGGTTTTGTTCCGGGATCTCCCTCTCGGTCCGTGCCTGGCTGAGCTCTGACTTCACTTGGGGCAAATTTTGCAATTCTGTGTTTAACAAAAGGTACAGTCATTCATTCCCACTCTAAGCACTCTCATTTTCCTTGTTCCATTTATGTTCTATTTATCCTTTTTCTTTCCTTAAGGAAAAGGAAATCCTTCTTTTCCTTAAGGAAAGAAAAAGGATACATTTTTCTTTAAAAAAAAAAAAAATCCTGTACACCAGAATGGTTTTTATATTGTCTAAGGGTTTTACTGGGAACTCAGGAGGAAGGGGGAGGCGTAAGGGGAGAGAGGCACATTAGAGCAGAAAATAGATTTCCTGGCCCAAAGTGAGAGAAATCCAGACTGCTGTCTTTAGCATACATTTGAGTACTGTCAAGGGCATCTGGAATATATTGGTAGGCATTCTCCTTCTAATATTGCTAAAAATCTGATAACGATGAGGCACAGATATGCCACCAGCCCTGTACTTCACATGCACGCGCAATATTGGGAAAGTGTCTGAGACATCAGAGGCTGCGCTCAGTCTCATGCCAGGGTCAATGCCGACTCACTCTTACTCAGGAGAAATACTTCAGACTTGAACCAGATTAATGAAAAGAGAAATTGTTCTGAGCCTAAGAAAAAAAGCTTTACGCCCATTGCAGTTTTATGGGGGGTTATTCCTGAGCAATTACGGTGCGTGCTTTCAATGCTTTCTGATTCCAGGCAATGATGGCATTTTAAGATAAATAACGTGTTTGCAGCTCTGCTTGTTATCGAAGGGCTATTATTATTGCTGATGTTACATGAAAAAGAAAGTTATTAAAAAAAAATGTGGCACTAACAAATTGAAGCCCCCAGGGAACTGTTGCCTGAATGGGATTTTGATTGGAGTTCAATTTAATTGGCCATAAATCTTCTCGTTTCTGATTTACATTCTACTTCAGACCAGTCTACCAAATTCATGATAATCAGGTTTTCATTTTTCTCTGTCGAACAAAATACTCCGACATGAGCATAAACAGAAATATTCCTTCAGCAAGGTGACCTTGTTCTTGCTTGCATCGTGCTGGTAATTGATTTAATGCCTCCTTACCTATAAACTGGGCCTCTTTCTGAGGCATGTCCGTCAGATTTCGAGGTAATTGGTTAGCGTAGTTGGTTTTTCACTGTAGTATTTTGGCTGCAAGATATTTCTCATAAACCTCTAGTACAAGAGTAGCTGTGGTCATTCTCACTGACACGATGGAAAAAAATCAGCTGGTAGATGTACACATGCCTCTCCTGGTGCCTGGCTTTGAATGCAGCTATGTGCATATCTCAGAGAATAAAAGCTCTTGTTCTAGCCCCAAGTAAATACGTGAGATGCAGAGCCCAGTAATCTCTGTGGGGTTCGGGTTGAATCTTTTTCCTGTCACACTGCAGTGTCTTTAGGGGAATGAAGTTGTGCTGCAGGCGCTGCTCGCACCGGGCTCTTCTGGTTTGGAGGTTTGCTGCAAAGGAAGAAGCCGGCATCGTTTTTGTGCCTGCTTTTTGGACGTTAGCCTTTGCTCCGTGACTCGCCCAAGTGCTAGCAGGGAGAGGATGGAGACCTGAGGGCTTCTCTGCGTGTTCTGGGGCAACGTAAATGCTGGTTTGGAGGTGCTGGGCCCAGTTTCTGGTCTGAATCTTTGGAATTACTCTTTTGGATTAAAATGCTTTTTCATGGGGAAGTTGGAAGCCCATCAAGAATTGCTTAGCGTGTGAGTTTGTAGCTGCTTTTTACAGCAGAGGTCACTTTGGTTTCAGTTTTTCCTTGAAAAACTGGATGAAGAGGGTTTGTGCTTTAGGCTCTTCCCCAGTGCCCCATGGGAGCTGTAGCTCAGTTGCTGTTGTAGCCTGTTCTCCCCCGGTCAGAGCTTCCCAGTGCATCCCCTTCCCCACCTTGTGCTGAGGGCTGGGGCTTCGCCGCGCCCTGCCCCTCCTCCCCAGGAATGGGGATGGGCAGCAGCACTCACCCGAACTTCAGGCTCCAGCAACTCCCAGGACAGTTCGGAGCACTTCAGTTTGGACCAAACCAGGTGTTTAGTGGAATTCTGTCACCCCCAAAAGAAACCTTACAGAAGAAAAAGAAAAAAGTTTTCCAGGCACCCTTAGGCTCCTGGCCCGCACCCCTCCCCTGCTCTGGAGTGCCATGCACCACAACACGTTGTAAAGCTCCGCTCTTGCTCTCCACCGCTCTGCTCTCCGTTCCCTTACTTTACCCAAGGTTGCTTTTTGCCATTGCTGGTTCAGATTCGTCAGGAGTTTTCCTTCCCCTCCTGATCTGCAACACCCAAAGGAGGCTCCACATGAGAGGACTGTGGGGGTGAATTCTTTAGGGAAGTGATTCGGGAGGGGAGATGAGTAAGAGGTGAGAACCAGGTGGGATCAAAGGAAATAGAATTGTCATCTAATTCTGATTAGATACCCAAACCCCTTAAATTCACTTGCTGCTCTTGCAATCTCATTCATGGGAATCTCAGTAAAATGCCTCGGCTGCTGCAAGGAATGGGTAGGAAAGGGGAGGGAGCCAGCCCGCATCGAGATGTAATCGTTGTTACCGAGTTTGGAGAATATTGCAGTTAAGTGTTTTTCCCCACCTTTCTCATCCCATGGTTCTCTTCCCTTGTGATTCTTTTGTGTGTCTAAGTTGTGTACCTTCATTATATTGCTCATTTAACCATTTCCAACGGTATTGGGATTGACAGGTTGAGTTTTCTGCAATCTCACAACTTCGTGGACTGTAAATTGAATGTTTTATGGCCTGTTGAAAAGGTGAAAAGAAAATTACATCTGCTACCAGTTTTCTAATTATATCAGCATCAAATACATTGAGTTTGTTAATGCCAGGTACTCTTGCTGAAAAAACGTTTGTAACCATGGCCTTGACAACTGGAAGCAATTACTTTGTGGTGGTTTTCCTTTTGTTTTCTGAAACATTAGAATTCTTTCTCTCCTTTTTCCTCTGCTTCCCTCCCTACCAAAGAAATAGAGAAAAATCTGAATTTTAACTCATCGTGATTATCTTCTGAATTTTTTTTTGTCTGCAAAGATGAATAGCTGGAAAATTACTGAAGTAATGTAAAGAAAAATGAACATCTGTTACTGATGTTTCTGCTGAGCCCACCGGTATTTAGGGCTTGTATGACAGCGGTGGGCAGGTACTGAGGCAGTTGAGACCCAACTGTGTCTCGTGCTGTCCTGGCTGAGAGCACGGAGCAGGGTTTAATCCCCGGGGGATGGGGCAGAAAGCGAGTGCTTCATGGGAAACAGCTGAAGGACTCGTGCCGTATCCTGACCCGCAGGGAGCGTGTGGCAGAGACGAGGAGCATCATTGATGAAAGTGTCTTCATGCCAAATAATGCATCTATGAAGAGCTAAACCCTTCTGGCTCTAGTTTGTGTGTTCAGGCTGTCTGTGACGTTGTCAGTGGGGAGGGTTCAAAAAACGCCTGCACTGTGCAACCTGCTCCACAGTGCAATTGTTTCTGCTCCTTCAGTCATTACCTCCTTGAGTCTCAGTTTAGGAGCCAAAGTCTTTTCCAAGCTACCTAGGTGGTAACTCTGGTTATAGCTTGGACCCCAAAGCCCAATGAATAGGACAGGGAGTTGGTTCTTCTCCCTCCTGTGGCATTAGAGAAAATTCATTTTAGAGAAGCTGGCGGCTCACGGCTTAGACAGGTGTACTCTGCGCTGGGTAAAAA